>NW_010225074.1:86006-95865 GCF_000690775.1 Eurypyga helias
GGAGGGTCAGGGCAGCCTTTTAGCAGCCTCTGCAACAGCCTCACAGGAGTCTTCAATGCCAAAATTACCAAGATTGTAATTTCTAAGGTGATACAGACAGATACAGGACACAGGAAGCCTGAAAAACATTTAGAGGTTGAAAAGTCCAAGAAAACCCTGGAGATGTTTGTTATAAGCAGTGTCATTTACTGTAATAACCCATGGCATTGGCCAGATGTTACAAATCTTCTTGTGTGAAAAAGCCCGAGCAGCTTATGCCGCTGACAAGAGGAGAAGGTTACCAAGGGATTCAGCTGGGAAGCTCTTGAACAGACAGGAGACTCTGCTATTCTACCTCCTGCAGAAGACTGTACAGCACCTGCAAAGCCAGAACACCACAGCCTCAAAAAATACTCTTCCTCAAAAGTACTTTTCCTCAGGATGGGGTAGGCAGCTGCAGTCCAACCAGGAGAGAACAGCATCTACGCTGAGGATGCTACCAGCAGGGCAGAGCCAGAAGTGAGAGATTTACCAGCATGACACAACAGAGTTGCTGGTGAGTCGGGGGAGAACTGGAAGTCAAAACAGCAGAGGGTGTCTCAAGGGCTCTCCCGAATTAGTAGGCTGTGAACAATTAAGTATTTTGTTAATGCTTGTTTCATGTCAGTGTTTCTTGTTTGGGTAAGCAAGATGTCAGGAAAGGTAGCCATAGGTTGACCTGGCAGACAGCAGCTGGACCTCTCTCTTCAGGATTGCAGAAGTCCTTGTTACACACGTATCTATTGATGCTGCATACAGCTGGCTTCTGCCAGGAGCCTGGGCTCTGCATGATGGCTGAGCTGCACGGCTACAGCATCGTCCGCAGCTGCAGTACCCCTGAAAATGGATTTTTATTTTTTTTTTAATAAGGAGCTTGTTTCATTTTTACAAACAACGAAGTGCTTTTTGGCTGTTGCTCAGCATGTGTTACCTGACATGCCAGGCATTCCCAGCAGCCGGGGGGGAGAGTCAGACAGTGAGGAACTACTCTGTGTACTGGGCTGAACTTACTTTCTTGTTCTGCCAAGTTTTGGAAGGCAGATAAATTTTTTAAAGGTGATACTTGCCTGTAAACGCAACAGGTAACTCATTTTGCTGCAGTCTATCCATCCAGTGTGCTATGCTTATGGGGACAAAGGATTATCAGTTAATGTGGCTGCGAGAATTAACAAGGAAATATGTACTTTTCTGTCAGAGAAAGAGTGGCTTGAGTGAAAATATTTCACCGTGAATTAAAATATTTCACCGTATTGTGTAGTTCTGTCAAAGTTTGAAGCTCACTGTTCCTCACCTGCTTAAATGAAGAGAAGTTGAGCTTAATGATATATTTCTGCCTAATTGAAAATGCCCAAACACAGGGAGAGAGATAAAAAAAAAAAAAGGGAAAGCTAACTGTAAGCAGTTTCCCAATGTGTGCAAGTCACTTGAGCTCGGCCAACAGAACCTGCAGTTTCAAGCCATTTAGGCACTTTGGAAAATTTGTCCTGGTTATGGAGTATGCCTACTGGGCAGCTGCAATGCCGGTCAGTTTTGTGCTGCAGCCAGCCCTGGGGAAAGAGGGGTCTCTCAGCAGGCTGCAGACAGCATCCTGGGCAGCTTCCAGCCCTCGCCTCCTTCCAACAGTAAATAAAAGCATAATGAAACAAGAACAGCTAATGCCAATGCCTAAAAGCTGATGTCGAAAGGAGGAGCGTGAGGCCAGACAAGCACGAGCAGCATCTCCCATCTCCTCCGCATGCGTTGCAGCCATTTGTGGCCCAGGCACATCCTGAGCCAGACGCGCTTTCTGTGTATTTAGTGGCTCTCAGTGGGTTTCCTCTTCCATGAATTCATCCAGCCTTCCCTCAAGGCTGCACCAGTGATCAATGTTTTCTAAGCAGCCCGTCACACTGAGGAAGAAGGGAATCAATATTCACTTTGGTCTTGGCCTCTCCAGTCCTCGCCTGTTCCCTTATGCGTCCCTGTGTTGACAACTGCATGTGAGGGGTAGGAATGAGATCAGCAGCTGCCAGGAGGGCCCTGCACCATAGAAATCTCCAAATAATATTTGTTCTTTGTCTCTTAAGGACACAGAGTGCAGCTGATACTCCCGTCCTATTATTACTCCTTTTTTTGTGCTTACAATGCATCTGGGAAATAGACACTAAAGTAAATAAAAAGAAAAAAATCAAAGTTAAAGCTCACAAATGAAACCAAAAAGCCAAATCAGCATGAAAAGTGTGTCGTTGAGGTTTTGTTTCATGTGTTTATGTACATGCTAGTGTTTAGTAATATGCAGAAATTGTGGATGTGACTTAATCCTTCTAAGATTTTATGCTAGTTTCTCCCTCGGCAAAATAAAATTGTCAGTGGAGAAAGAATGGTATGAAAGAACTAAGAATCGTGATGTCAAGATGGTCAGTATTTTTGAGGCTTTTCCTTTCATATTTTAATTTGTCAGAATTAGCTAAACACATTTCCTAAAAGAATGAACCTAAATTGGATTCAGTTGAGTTACTGAGTGAAAGAATGAATTATTTTCTTAATTTCCCCCAGGAAAGAAAGGTCTCTGCATTACTTGTACATGCCATCAAACTCAATTGGTGCAAAGAAGTCTCGAGCTACTCTGCAATGAAATGTTGTGGAGTAAATAGGAGGCAGTCATGAAAAAAACAAACAAACAAAAAAAACAAACAAAAAAAACCCCCCAAACTCATCTGAGCAGTGAAGGAGAAAATTTCTTCATGATACACTTAGGTGACATCATCCCAGGAACACCCTTCCCACGGGTGTGGGGCTTCTTTGCAGATATTCCGCAGGAGATGCCTGCACATCATCTGCCAACATGGCTGTAGATTTATGCCTTTGTTTTCTTAGAAATATGGAACTCTATAGATTCATTGATTTTCAGTCTAGAATTAAACATTACAATCATGTCATACATCCGTCCTTATAGGCTTGACACGGACTTTTGTTTCCACCAGCTCGTATTTTCTAGCTGAATTGAAGCATGTTTTCTGCAAGGAAAGAAAAAAAAAATTCAGCCTTCATTTAAAGACATCAGCTGTTAGAAAATTGTGAGACAGGATCTGATTCCTGGTCTGAGTTGTCTTGTGGCTTTCATCATGTGGTTCATCGGTCCCTGGGCATCTGTGGACTACCTCTAATGCGGTCATGAATTGTGATTGAGGAAATGACGTTCTTGGTCTCCACGTAGCAATTGACCTGTGTAAAATGTCCTTGAAAGCCTGTATTTCCACTGAAAGAAGTTGGAGGATCTATAAATTTTAAAAATTACTTACCTAGTATCTAAAAGCGCCAGCACTAGACCCCTCAGAGAAAGATGCAAGCAGTCCCATATTCTGTAATTATAAAGTAATGTGCCAGAAGGGGATATTATTCCTACCCCAACCTTTTACAAAGCTTGTTTATGCCCTGAAGCACAAGTTTATTTCACTTATTTTTGAGACGACTTCTATTCCATCCTGTAACTCAGAGTGGCTTGTTGCAAAACAACATTAGATTAGTGTTCAGTTTTCTAAACGACAGCACAGCATCTGACGTGCCTTCCTTCAGCATTATCCTTCAATAAACTACTCATTCCAGCCCATAAACCTGTATAATCTGAAAATGCTACATAAATAAATTATATCATAGATATCTGAGTGCGGTGGATGTCATAACAAAAAAAAAAAAAAAAAGTCAGGATGGAAAAAATACCAAAGTTACTGTATGTCTAAAGATGACAAAATTTGCCCAACTCTCATACTGATATCCCAGCCTTACCTGGAGAGGAAAAGATGTTGTGGTGGAAGTTGCATCCTCATGGACTGGGGAGAAGGGGCTGACTTGTGGGATAGTTTCACATCCACCTTGGTGGGACTGGTGTCAGACACCTGTGTGGAGACTCTGGCAGCTTTCCTACGCATTCTTTGTCTGAAGTCTAGTCGCTTTGGGGTTCAAACCTTGTATTATCATGCTTTCACTGTCAGGCCTCACCCTCCTCATGTCCTTAGTCTTGATGACATTAACGAGCATGCTGATGAGGGAAGCACACAGGCCCAGAACCAACCCTGGGGGAAATAAAAAATTAGAAGTCAAATAGATTTTGAAGTAGGAAGCCCTTTTCCCATGTTGAAGAGTCACAACAGTTCTGAAACGAGAAGGCATATTTTTTGTGATTAGTTGCAGTCAATCTTAAGAATGCTTTAGGCTTTGTAATAAGTCAAAGACAATATCCTCTCCTCCATGGAGGAGTGAGATGTGGGGTTTCTGAGTGGAAGAACAAAAGCATTACAAATGAGGTATTTGCAGTAATTCCTCCACAGTGGCTATCCGCACTACATAATATTTCCCCCTAAAACAGAAATCTGCCTCAAATAAATGGAAGAAAACTACATTAGGAGAGAGAAGTCATAGCTACACACTACATGTAAATCAGAAGTTCATTAGGGGAGCATGCAAAGAAGCTTTTGGAAGGTAATTTTGCTACAAACTGGTTTTCATAAGAATGAAGTAAAGCTTTCAAAAGCATGATTGCTTTAAGTAACTCAAATTATCTACTCTACCTGATACTAAGTCTTCCCATAGAGATTACAAAGCACTTAAATTTTTACCCACTTTGTTACAGAAATCCCCGAGGAAAGTTTCAATCCGTTTAAAAGTACTGCTGTGAAAAAGAAAGAAAAGATGCCAGTAGTTTTCAAAACCACCTCCAGCACAGCTAGAGTTAAATGCTTTTTACAGTATTTCCTCTATATGATAAAGCTCTTTGTTCAGAAATTTATCACTGAGTCATGCAAAAACCCAACTCTGGACCAAAACTTGGTCTACAAGAGTTCAGCGAAGAAATAGTATTTCCTGACGCATTGTTCCCTTCTTTTTTCTATCATTGAAATAAAAAGAAGATTCTAAGTGCTCTACAGTTTCCAAGTGCAAATGTGCTCCTATTACTCAGAAAATTACTTTAATTTTAAAACGAAACGGCGCAGGCCTATAACCTAGGCTGTTGATTATGTTTTAAGCATCAGGCAAACTCAGCGGCGCTGGTGGCCATGGGCACCCATAAGGAACATGTTACAGCAAGGGCCATTAGGGAAGGCTTTGCTCACCAGGGTGGCAGTCTCTGTCCCTGCCCTGTGGCAAGCGACACCCACATTTTGCAGTGCAGAAACACTTGTTTTGTGGGGACACAAAAGCGCTCTGACATGTTATCCCTCTCACAGCCCAGCAACATGTAGTAGCCTGGCTGTGTCTTCCTCCGGCTTGCCAAGAAGCTGCACCAGGCTCGGCCGGTTGCAGCATTTTCCCACAAGATCGCCCCTCTGGGTAGGTGAAAGGGTTATGGATCGGGGCAGGTGAAAGCTGGCCCCTCCTCAATCAGAATCGCTTCTAGCTAGGGTGCTGTACTGACAGACAAGGGGTTTTGCCCGTTCTGCTTTGTGTGCTGAAGTCCGGACAGCTCCAAACGCAACAACGTAAGGAAACATCAAAAAAGAAGATGCTGTGGAGGAAACCTGTGTGGAATAGAAAGGCTGAGGAATGAACCTTCCTAGAAGCTCCTTTGCAAGTACCACTGCATGCTGTGCTTCGAAACTTGCCAGTGAAAATCCAGGCCTTCTGAGGACAGGGGGAGCGTTGCCTTCGGCTTCGGTGTATCTTGGCTTCCAGGCAAGCTTGCCACTTTGCCGTCTTCCAGGTCCTGCAGCTTGTACACACCCGCAAAGTTCCTGTAGGTCACAGCAGTTGCGTGAGGGACCCACGGGCCACCCTGAGCAGAGCGGGAGGGATGAGGCAGCAGAGAAGTTGCCAAAAAATACACCGTTGTGGTAAAGTGGGTAAATGTACCATTGTGTTTGGCTGCTTCCTCTCCCAGTTGCCTCTTTCTGCCTGCCTGAATGCACAGCTACATCAGTGCTAGCTACACAACTGATCGATGGCAGACCAGCAGAAAAGGTGACATAAATAGGGTCTCCTGGTGGCCTCCCAAAGCAGTTGGCAGTCTGTGAGAGAAAATTTATTCACCAGCTTCCCTGGGGCTGGCGCATGAAGGAGTCTCGCAACCCAAAGCATGGCCTCAAGAAAGACCCGGGGCTCCTGAAAATGGCTGTGTTGTACTAACGATTGAGGGCATCACAGAGCTAGAGGGACAAATGCCATGGCCTCTCGCAGAAAAAGGGTTGCATTCAGGGAGCAGGCAAGACATTTTTTCACTTTCTTCCAGTATTGCCTCTTGCATTTACTCCAGCGCTATATTTGGTGTGGTGGTTTCTGTAGGAGAGGTACTCTCTAACAACTGTGATCGTGTAGAAGCAGCAAACCTCCTGGGAGTTTAAGGCAGTTTTTATTTAGACCCACGCTTTGTTATGATACCAAGTTTAGCCTCAGCCATACAGCACACTGAAATCCCAGCGTCTGTGGCTGCTCACAAGCTAAAGGTCTGCATTTCTTTGGTTTGACTGTATTTTACAGCATCGCTGCCCATGCAAAACTCTGCTCCTGTGGATCCAAACCTTCGGCTGTAGCTCAGATGAGTGGAGATGGAGAGAGAAGGTGCTTGCAAAGATGGAATGCAATATACATTGGCAGAGACAAGAAACACCATGTAGCTGGCAGCACAGAGGAAGGCAGCCTGATCTTGGAGCAGCAATGTTTGGGATGGAAGGCAGGAAGATCAATTCAACTTCTTTGATGTGCCGTATCTTGCTGGTAAAGGTCTAAATGCTATTTCTGACTGCCACATTGATGTTCATTACCACAGGGCCTCTTTCTGAGGTGAAGACTTTCCCTCAGAGAAGGTCCCTGAACTTTTTTAGCTTGGGATGATGTTACGGTTCAAATTACAACACAAATAAATGCACGCACATATGAGACAACTCATACTATCTGTAGGAGATCTGTGTATGGTACTCTGTATTTTTAGTTTCCCATCACAGCAGCATTTAAATTACGGATTTACTTAAAAAAGAAAAAAGAAAACAAAGTATAACTCATCCAACTTGTAAGTACAACACTCTGAGTTGTCTTGTTTGTTCATCTTCCATTCAGCTGGAGTTTGGGAGGCATTAAGTGATGCAGACCTTTGAAAGTGCTCCATCAGAACCTTTGAAAACTCAGAACATCATTGCACACTCACCGTTACTGTTCCAAAATATCAGCTTGCATGCTCCAAACTGTTTAAGAAATACTGATTTGTTCGTACTCCCCCACATTTTTGCAACTGCCATCTTTTACTGTGAATGTTAATATGCTGAGTGGGACAATGGTGATGTTTCGCTGCTGTAAAGAGCCATCTTTTTCCTCGTAAATTCCAGGAACGGTTCCTTTCTGCTGCTGTAGCTGTTTCACATAACAAATAATATTTGTGATAGGAGAATTTGGCTCATCACACAGATTTGTGTTCTTTATAAGTGGAAAATAATAGCAGACAGTTTTCCCCACGTGTCAGTGCTTTTACTCCAGTCAAGGCTGACACAAATATTTATTGAGAGGAAACGCACAAAGCAGCCTGGGTAAGAAACCCCGCCGCTGCTGCTGAGTGCAAGTTTTGGGGTGTCACTCTGGTGGCACCTCACACGAGTCGAACGTGGCACAGCCTAGGTGGGGGGCTCTCCAAAGGCACAGACCTTCATACAGGCACGTACCACCCTCCTCTGCCTCCGCTGCAGGGACAGAGGGAGGCAATGGCTTGCCCAGAGCAAGGGAACACATCCCATCAGTACGCCTTTTGGCAGTGGTCGGTTCAGGCCCGTGAAGCCATTTCAGTTCTGTAAAGTACAGCAAGCCAACCACTGGTCTAAATCAGACCAGCAGGATGGATCTGCTGTAACGGGGCTGGGGACATTTCAAAGCTGGCCATTAAACCTCTCCTTCAGGCAAATAAATGCCTGTGTGTGCATACACCCATGTGCACACGCTCATGCACACGCGCCTCAGGCCTTGTGAAAGACCAGGCAGCACTTGGATTTCAGCTGGTGGGGCTTGGTAGGAGACCCATGAAAGTTCTTACAGCTGAGATGAAAACCGTGCATGATGGTACAGCTGGAAGAGCTGTTTGGAGAAGCCTGAGTGCTCCCAGGATAGTACAGTTTAACATAACTACAAGCAACACATCAAGCTCCAAATAGCTTCTTATTTTAAGCTTGGATCCAAGGGGGTGGAGGGGGCAGAAGCAGTGGAGAGCTGACAATGACAAGCAAGCATTCATTTGATGGAAAAGAATAAATCTACTAAACCCTTAAAAACTTACTGCATAAAGTCTTGGCAACCTCATCACTTACCCCAAATCACTCCAAGGAACACGATAATGTCAGGATTCTGGTGTCTTTAGGAATAAAGAAACAGCACAACACTACGATTACAACATGACATTTTGTAAGGGCATGATAATAAGCACAAATCTATCTGGAAACATATGAAATAACTGCTTTATGCTTTTTCTTTTTTCTGGGCCTGAAGGGTTGCAGTTGCTCCTACATAATCATATACCCCAGCTATGGGGTAGCACATGGAGGCCCTAGCATTGTGAAAACACCACTCTATTTTGTAGTACTGCCTCTGTCTTGTAGTTTTAAGAAACGTCCCTGACTGTTAGCATGACATAGCATGGCTTATTGTTTCATATAGTCACAGACATTTAATACCCCTGGGCTGGTTTTCACCAGGAATTATTTGGGTGGTGATGTTTTTCACTGTCCCCCGAAGGCTTCGTGGACCTTCCCAAGCTGCAGTGCAGTCTGGTGAGCATGGTTCAGCATGTCCCAGCTCCTCTACGGAAAGAAAGGAAAGATCTTGTGATTAGACTCAGACATTTAGTTTTCTTAGGGATCAGCAGCTTCCCTACCCTCTAGACAGCTTAGTTCTCTGACCTACAGCTCTGGGTTCCCCTGCTGTCTTGGTCATGTGCAGAAAGTACAATCCAATTACTTCTTCCATGTAGAGAAGATGCCAAGAGTCAGCACTGATGGATAGATAGATCCCTGCAGGGCAGAAAGACCCATCCTCTGCAAAATAATGAACCCTATAGCAAAAAAAAAAAGCTTGAAAAAACCACAGTTTCACAACTGCAGAGTCCACAGCCCTGAGTGAGCTGAAGTTGAAAGTTCACGTATTTTTGAATCATTGCTTCAGGCTCTCCTCAGAGTCAAAGGGATCTCAGTTTACACATTGGTTATACATTTAATCTTGCTTTAGCGGCTGCAATCAAGTCAGAAGTTTTTACTGTTTGGGAGGGTTTTTGAGTGAAAGCTGATGCCGCGTGTGGAGAGAGAGGGCTTTTTTCAATTCCACAGATCCGAAATAATCAGTACCCTGGTGTGAACTACACTTTGTTCAGATGCACTGTAGGCCAAAAGTTCTTTCCCAGTCCTGGACTATTGGATATTCTTCACTGAGGTGCGAGCATGGACATTTCTGAAGCAAGCACTAGCATTATCAATCACAGCAGCCCCCAAGCAAGTGATCCGATCTTCAAAGTGATGAAATGGAAGCTGCTGGTGCTTTTTCACCTCTGAACATCAGACAGTGTGCTCACAGCCTTATCTGGATGGAGACATTTAATATTATCCACTGTTTTGAAAATTGTCCCCTCTTATTATGTTACGAACATGGACGCAAAAACCCGAGCACTGCTAAAGTTTGCAATAAGAAGCAGTGAATATCCACTTAGCACTGCTGCACTGTGATCACGAGTTTTAAAAACAGGCAATTGACTGTCTTCGATGTCAATGCATTCATTATTATGTATTTCTTTGCCTACTGTGGAAATTTGGGGATCTTCTTGATGGAAACAGTGCCATTTGAATATATATTTGAATATATATGAAACTGTAGAACTTGCAAAACAGTCATAGAATCATAGAAT
>NW_010225075.1:0-38838 GCF_000690775.1 Eurypyga helias
AAATGATACAACTGCTCACCACCGACTGACTGACGCTCAACCCCTTCCCGAGCAGCGATTTCCCCTCCTGCCCAACTCCCCCAGCTTATATACTGTGCATGCCATCTGATGGCATGGAATGTCCTTTTGGTCAGTTTGGATCAGCTCCCTGGGATGTGCCCCCTCCCGGCTTCTTGCAGAGAAGAAGGTGGGAATGTGGGTGCAGTGTCAGAAACTCCTCTGAAAAAGTCCTTGACGGTATAAACATGCCTTGGCAGCAACCAAAAACGTGGGTGCTATCAACGTTCTCCTCAGCACAAATCCAAACCAGCCTCATACTAGCTACTCTGACGAAAATTAACCCTATTCCGACTGAAACCAGCACATTATTGAAAAAAATCACTGCTTAAATTGCAAGTCAGCAGAGGCAACAGAAAGGAAACCTGGAGCAGACTCAGGGAAACCTTATCACTCCCTACAACTCCCTGAAAGCGGGGTCAGTCTCTTCTCCCAAGTGATGGGACAAGAGGAAACGGCCTCAAGTTGTGCCAGGGGAGGTTTAGATTGGATATTAGGGAAAATTTCCTCATGGAAAGGGCTGTCAGGCATTGGAAGGGGCTGCCCAGGGCGGTGGTGGAGTCACCATCCCAGGAGGGGTTTAAGAACCGTGTGGACGAGGTGCTGAGGGACACGGTTTAGTGGTGGACTTGGCAGTTTTGGTTAATGGTTTGACTTGATGGTCTTAAAGTTCTTTTCCAATCTCAAAGATTCTAGGATTCTACGATTGAAGTGTTCACTTTGATGCCTATATGAGGTCTCTGGACTCTGATCAGCTGAATAACCTGAGCTTTTGTGTACGCTTCAAGTCCTCCTTCAATCTCAGCACTGTCGCTGCTCGCACTTCTCCGAATGGATGCTTTGAGTCCCTTGTGAGGTAAGAGAAGCCACACTGGTTTACAGACGAAGGACTGGGACACAGAGGGAATAAATACTTTCCAACAGGAAAGCTGTCTCAGAGATGCGCTGAACTAAAGGGGATGTTTTCATTACGCTTCAGGCAAAGAGCAGCCAGCCTACAAAACCACACCCAGACTGCTTGTGTTCTTCCACACTTGCTGCTGTAACTGATGAGGGATGTTTGTCCTGTGCTGTTTTCACAGAACCACAGAATGGTTTGAGTTGGAAGGGACCTTAAAGTCCATCCAGTTCCAACCCCCTGCCATGGGCAGGGACACCTCCCACTAGACCAGGTTGCTCCAAGCCTCATCCAGCCTGGCCTTATGACATCCAGGGATGGGGCAATTTTTGTATTATTCACTTCCTCCCTCAGGATAACCCCATCCTGAGCAGACAGGACAAACTGTATAAAGAGCTTCGTTGGACAGGACAGCAGCAAGGACACAGAGTACAAGACACAACAACTCAACAAAGCTCTCACTAGAACACTGAACGGCACACACATTCTTAATTTCCCGTGTTGCATGTGGTTCACTACCCTTCCTAGTGTCTTGCAGGCCTGAGGTAAGAAGCTGAATGCCAACCCCAGGCTTCATTACCTACACCACAACGAACTACTTAAAGAGAATGTTTTCACTGGGAAAATACTGTAGAAAAGATTAACCCCTGTGTAGATGCACCCTAGCAGAAAAACTGCACTGAAAATCTGGCAAGATGCCTAATGAAACGTGTCTAATAGTTTTTGCATGTTTGATCCAAATAACAGGTTTATACCAAAACCACTGAGCAGATTAGTAACATCTAATTTCTGGCCACTGAAAACTCCGCATCTCGCACTCAATATCCTGTAAAACTCCAAATCCAGGCGATGTAACAGTACTGATTAGCTGCAAGGTCCTTACCATCCTTACCAGTAAAAGTACCATGTTGAGAACTTCCCGGAGCAATAAAATTCAGAGGGACGTGAGGGGTGCCACTGACATACTCGTGTGGAAACGGACTGTTGGGCCCGGCGTAGCGCTGACACACCACTCGCTGGCAAACAAAGTACATTCCTCCCATGACAAAAAGTGACAGTATTATACCAATAACGGGACCGATGGCACTACTGTGTGGCTGTGACTCATCTGGGACTGGCTTTGCTTTTTCTGGAAAGTGAGGAGAAAAGAAAAGAGGACATTAAAGATGGGGCAATCTATACCTTGCTGTCCTAGAGCTCGGGCAGCAGTCAGCTCACGGTCATTCACAGTGTCTTTCCAAGTATCTGCATCAAACCCAGGCATCCCTAACTCCATATATTCTGATTCAATGCACAAGAATTCGTGCCTCCAAGTATATAAAGCTGTATTAGCAAGGTCCTCCTCTTTCTGTCTAACAATTCATCTTGTAACGAGATTACTTACCATCTTGATACAACAACAGCCTAGAAAGTTTCCTTTTCTCCCCCCCCGCCCAAAGTCTATGTGTTAAGGATTCAGGACACTTTTAAGCTTCAAGTTCTTAATCAGAGAGGAATCTGCTCTCTCAAAAGCCATCTGGGCTAGTAATAACATTAAAAAATTTAAAGATTTAACCAGCAGAGAAGCTACTGTATGTATGAAGCAGTAGATGTCTTCCTAGCTCACACAGGCCATAAAACAGAATGCTTTTCTTACCTAAAATGTGACTTGCTTTCAAAAAAACCCTTACAAAGGGAAGGAAAACACAATCCAGTATATCTCAAATACTTTCTACTTCTAATTTCTTTTTCCCCTATATCGCCAAATGTTAAATAATCAAAAGTGCTGCTGTATTTGAGATGAGCTGTGTATCACATCTCCCCCTGGCTGTGGGTAACACATTCAAAATCCTTGCCAAACCAACCTGACACCTCTGTTTTTCACATGTGACAGTCTTCAGTTCTAATGTTTTTTCCCACGTGATTCACACAACAGTTCTAATTTTTTTTTTACACACACACATGTATCTATTCATAAAGTGAAAAGAAATCAAAATGAAATCAGCCAGAGCTTATCGATTTTACGTGTTCAGACCAAACTGTAGAGCCCTCCCTTCTTTAATGAAGCTGTCGGAAGTGAAATGGTTCGTGTAAGATTCAAACCTTCACTTCATGTAATTTTTCTCCCATGGGTTTGGTTCATTCCCTTCAGTGGAAAGGCATGAAAACAACCAAAATTTGAGAAGGAAGATAAAGGAAATACAAAGATCTGCCAATAAACGCTTTAGCAGCTCAGCCTCAAGAATTAATTTCCGTCTTAAAGCCCTTATCTGCTTTTCATACTCACTAGTGCGTGACAGGTTTTATGTCAGCTGAGGCCCCAACTTTCAAATACACAGATTAGTTCAGATATCATACCAGAAAAAAAAAAAAAGAAAGCAAAACCAAAATTAAAACGTTTCCAAATTAGCTAATTTAAAACACAATTCTCATTTTGGTTAAATCTAGTTTCTCTCGAATACAAGATCCTTATCTAGAAAGCAGCAATTATTTTTATGCCCTACTTGAGTTCTTTCCCTCAGCCAAGCGAGAAAGCACAGAATGCTCTGTTCCACAGAGACTCCAGAGGAGGAGGAGGATTAGGTATGTCTACATAAAGACACACTTAAATCAGTTCAGACCTAATGGCAGGACTGGACCCAAACTGCAAACAGGAAACAGCTGCATTAACTTGGCAGCACAAAAGTTTGCCAAGTGCACAAAGAAAATAAACTGAAAAAAGAGGAAGTAGTGGCTTTACATGATCCCGGGGACTGGGTGAGAGCTGGGAGATAAATGGAAGCTGTGGGAGAAGCATGAGAAGCACGTTCAGTCTGAAATTTCCAACAGGAGAGCTAAACAGTTTTTGTTGCCATTCTTTTAGCCTTTCCTTCTATTCACCACCCGGGCTCCTTCCACCGCTCTCGCTCATGAAATACACTTCTCCTTGCTGTACCCGTTGTGAGGATGAAGGAAGAAAGAAGATTACCCTGACTGGACTGGTGACCCCTCCTCTCACCCCAGCAGCGGCACAGCTTCTGACAACTGGTGCTTCAAAACCTGATAAGACTCTAAGATATTAAAACCTACCACAATTAGCCATGGTCCTATAGGCAACACCGTTAGGCAAAAGGCAACGTTGCTCTACACAAGCCCAGCACAAGGTATTTGTTCAGCATGAATTACAGATCAGCACATCTAATGGCTTTTGTCCTAAAAAGCTATGTTCCAACTATTTTGCTAAGGCATTCGTGAGCTACGGGCACACTTAACCTGCCCCGGTGCCTGAAGACGTCATACACGAGTCACCCCGATGGTGTAAAATCAGGGAAATTGCAAGCAGAGGACAAATAAGTGAATTTTACTGTCCACTCCAGACTGCAAAACAGACCCCGCTAAGGACTAACGCAGCAACTGCCGCCAGCGTGCCCGTAGCGTGCACGTACCCACTGTCACAAGAATCCGAAGTAACGTTCTCCCACCTGCAGTTTAATAAGAGATTGGCCTGTGTTCTCCTGTGGTCACTTGCTCATTGCATGCTACTTCCTTCACATAATCAGCCTCCAGCTTGACCCTGTAACTGCAGTGGACAGGGCTGCGCGCTTTTAAGCGCCTCCCCAAGCTTAGCAGCGCCGCTGCCAGTCCAAGGCCCCCATGGGCGCAGATCTGAACGCCCACCTAAACAAGGCACCGCTGCGTCCCATACGACATTCCAGAACTAGCCTGAAGTAACGCTGGGATTTCAGTTCACCTTCACTACTGCTGCTCCCGCGTTACCAGGAATAACTGCGTTACGGACTCGCTTCGTCAGGCCCCAAGCTCACGCTCTCCCCAGGTACAACCCTGAGAGCACTTAGCTATGCAAGGAGCGGGGCTCTGCACAGGGATGCAGGACATGATGCCTGCGCCCCAAGCTCACGCTCTCCCCACGCAGACCAATGGAAGAGCAAAACCACGTTCAGCAGCCAAGTACAACCGTGAGAGCGTTGGGTTTGATTCACGGGGCCTCCCGGAGAGCACTTAGCCATGCAAGGAGCGGGGCTCTCCACAGGGATGCAGGACATGATGCCTGAGCACAGCACTTGAGTCTCAAGGAAAGACGACTCACCACACAGAAGCTCATCAGACCCGTCAATGCAATCGGAAAAGGAGTCGCACTGCTGCTTCAGGAGGATGCACTGGCCGCTGGCACATCGGAACTGATTGGGCAGACAGATGGCTGCAGAGAAAGAAAGACAAGATTAAGTACTACTTGCGTGGGAGCATTTAAGCATCTTAAGAAAACAAGAAGAAATGAAGTCACAGTGGGTTTTATATCGTGACCAGGTAAGCACCGAACACCTGCTCTGCTGCGGGGGGAAAGGCAAGTCTGCATTTCATGGTTTCTTCCTTGCTGTTACACGTGCTACTCACTGGGGCTAAAATAAAAGTTCTGATGCCAGTAACTCCCCATCCTTTGTCAAATCAGTCCTGCTGGGGCAAAACTGGAAGGAAACCAGCAAGAATCTCTTACAATAACTAAAAAAGTGCAGCTGATCACCTGACATGTTAATGAAATGTAGTAAATGGTATATGGCAGACCCTAAACTAGTCCATACGATCTTATGTAGCCCTGTATAACAGATCCTTGCCGAATAACTGCTAAATTTCTTATCTACATTCAGAAGTCTCTGTTTCAGCAAAAAGGACTTGTTAATTAACCTTGGAATCTCCGTCAAGTCAAAGCATATTAAATGATCGGTAGAGACTGTCTTACGAGGGCTAGTAACCCCAAATCCTGGAAGGTTCACAGCATAGGTTATTCAATGCAAGAAGATTCTTTGCTTCTGGAGGAGAAGATCCACAAAAGGCAGTGGTGTGCAGTGAGCCTCCTGAACGGCCATACTTCCTGTGCCGTGGTCCAGTCTGCAGAGCAGTTCTCGTGTAAGAGAACTAAACTCTATACGGAGAAAAAAACTGAGCTAGAAGCTCCACACGCCTCAGCTCCTGATTTGGACTGTTTTGCCCCCAGTAAGCTGGATGCAGCTCCGCTGTATACTGTGCATACGAAACACACACGTTGACAGAAGGTTCCAAAAGCATCTGGAGTTCCCACCACACCACTCAGGTTCCTGCACTATCGGAAGGGCCAAGTTCTGTGTGCACCCTCCTATTTGACAAGGACTGCCAGCCCTCTCCTCATTCTTGCAACTTCTCCGTCTTCCATCAAGACTCCTGTCTTCATATCCTTTTCCTTCTGACATGCTGCATCTTCCATTGCTGTCCTGCCTTGCTGGACTCCTTGTTTCTTCTTCATCCAGCAATGGACAACTCGGAGCACGGAACCTGTGTTGCACAGGAGTGCAGTTTCTTCAGTGGCATGGTAACCCAGCTGCAGTACCAAGAGACTTAACCTCACGACTTGGACTGGGTATGACAGGACCAGCTCCCAGTGCCACAATGCAGACTGCAGAAGATGAAAGCCAGTCTTGAGTATGTGGGATGAGAACCTTGAGCATATCCAGGGACATTTCTTTGGCCACTCTCAGTCATAGTCTGCAATCCCTGTGCCAATGCTTCAGATTCAACTCTCCAAAAGCGTGCCTTGGGAAAACAGGAGACAGGACAAGTGGCTTCTGATAGAATCGAGGCATTGAACTCAGATCTGTGAAAAGGCAGACCAGAACACAATCCCATCGATGCACAAGGTATAGTAGGAAAGTTCTGTTACGCCCAGTTAATAAACCACCTTAATAAACCTCTGTCATGGTTTAGTCCCCAGCCAGGAACAGAAGACCAGGAGGCTTGCTCACTCCCCACGGCGGAATGTGGAGGAGAAAACACAAGGAAAAGTTCGTGGCCTGTGGCAAGGACAGGGAGGGATCACTCATTCACCCATTACGGTCACAAGCAAAACAGACTGGACTTGGGGAAGAAAAATCCATTTAATACGTTACCAATCAAAATCAGAGTAAGATGATGGGAGAGAAAACAAAACGCACCTTTAAAACCTCCCTCCCCACCTCCCCCTTCTTCCCAGGCTACCTCCTCCCCTCCCAGTGGCACAGGGGGCTGGGGGGTTTCCCAGACAATCACAGACTGTCTCTGCTGCTCCTGCTTCCTCATCGGGGGGAGAACTCCTCATATCCTTCCCCTGCTGCCAAGTGGGGTCCCGCTGAAGACAGTCCTCCACGAACCTCCCTGGCATGAGCCCTTCCCATGGGCTGCAGTTTTCTTCACTGACTGCTCCCACGTGGGTCCCTTCCGTGGGGTGCACTCCTTCAGGAGCAGCCTGGGCTTCCCATGGAGTCTTGGGCTTCTTTGGGCCCCCACCTGCTCTGGCGTGGGGTCATCCCCGGGCTGCAGGGGGGTCTCTGCCCCCCGTGACCCTCCATGGCTGCAGGGCACAGCCTGCCCTCTCTCTACCGGCTGTGGGGGAACCTCTGCTCCGGGCACCTCCTCCCTCTCTTCTGCAGTGACTTTTCGTGTCTGCCTGGTTGTCTCTCACATCCCACTCCTTTCCCCACGATGATTCTCTCCACCTCCTGCTCACTCTTCTTCTGCTGACACTTCTTTTGGTGACCTCCCCTCTTAAATATATTAATTATAAGAAGGACATAGACCAGTTGGAGCGAGTCCAGAGGAGGCCACGAAGATGGTCCGAGGGCTGGAGCCCCTCTGCCATGGGACAGGCTGGGAGAGTTGGGCTTCTTCAGCCTGGAGAAGATGAGGCTCCAGGGAGACCTTATTGCAGCCTTCCAGTACCTGAAGGGGCTACAAGGAAGCTGGGGGGGACTTTTTACAAGGGCCTGTAGTGACAGGACAAGGGGTAACGGGGTTAAATTGAAAGTGGGGAGGTTTAGATTAGATATCAGGAAGAAATTCTTCCCGGAGAGGGTGGTGAGGCACTGGGACAGGTTCCCAGAGAAGCTGTGGATGCCCCATCCCTGGAAGTGTCCAAGGCCAGGCTGGATGAGGCTTGAAGCAACCTGGTCTAGTGCAAGGTGTCCCTGCCCATGGCAGGGGGGTTGGAACTGGATGGTCTTTAAGGTCTCTTCCAACCCAAACCCTTCTATGATTCTGTGATTCTAGGATTAAGTCCATCTCTTCCTCCTTGTAGCACCTTGCAGTGACCACTGTCCAAAGGTGGACACCGTAGAAACACTGCAAGCCAAAATGGTAACTATGCAGGGAAAAAAAGCCTGTGCTAAGTTCTGCCAGTTTGTTTCCTGTTTTCATGCAGAATATGGATTAAAGCTACTCTCCCCAGCCTCCCCCGTATCTACAGTTACATGGTCACCAATTTATGTAGCTACAGAGAAGTTTAATTTCAGCAACAGAATAAGAAAGGGGGAAAGAAAAACAGGATCAGTGGATAGCTTGGTTAGGCTTATGGCTCAGGCTGGGTTTCCCCATTTGAAACGAAAAACCATATATACAGATGTATCTCAAGAACAGTTAGAATCACAAATGGATGCTTATGTCCATGAGTTCAGGAAAATTAATCTTACTATCACAATCTGCTTCATCAGATTTATCTTGGCAGTCAATTTCTCCGTTACAGCGCAGGTGTGCATCGATACACTGTCCTTTCTCACACTGGAACTGGGACGCAGAGCATATGGGGCAACTATCTTCGTCACTCTGGTCATCGCACTCTGGAAATCCATCACACCGCCAAGCCATTGGGATACAGTCAATCTCTCCAGTTGCACAGGTAAACTGATCTGGGGAACACGTTGGAGGTTCTGCAGAAAGATAAATCGCATTTGCATAACCAATTTTAGTCCTTACAACCCAGTAAAAAGTGATGGACTTTTTTCAAGAAAAACACACTCATGCCTGGACTAAAGTTCTTCCGTGACAAGATTAAGATCCCAGCAAAGAGGAAAACATGATTTTGCATAGGGAATGAAATCCTGCCAACTTCATAACAAGAACTGGATGCATGCTGACTGCAGAAGGTGAGCACTGACTTAGGACAGGAACCACAAATACTTTGGATCTAACAGCCACCTTTTGAAAGACACAGTCATACACAGAAATTCAAAGGAATACTCAATTTCTGATTGAAAACCATATTCTATACAATTCTAAACTCTGCAACCCTATTAGCCTGGGACAATTCTTCATTAAAAAACCTGGCACATTGGGTTAATGGGCAATGAATACATCTAAACCATGTAACAACTGCTTCTACAAGATCTCTTTCTCCATTTTTCCAGTGGTTTCTCCACAAACAAATCTCTGAGTCAAATATGAATTGAAAAATATGAATGGAGACAAAATATCTGTAAAGGCCTGTTAAACATTAAGCCAAGTCCTCTTGCTGGAAAGCCTCTGGGCTGCAGGTCAGTGGAGGTTCAGAGAGCAGTCTGAGGAGCACCCTAAGCTGATCTTGCATTCCTTCACTACGGTCAGAGACAGACCACAGGACCTTGTGCACAGCCATTTTTATGTCTGTTGGACCTAAGAAAGCTGGGATTTCCTTCAAATCTGACTTTTCATGGAGCCCAAGATCCTGGCACCGATCCATTCCACGTCCGTACCGCTGCTCGAGGTGCAAACACACACCGACAGCATTAAGCAGCAGCTACAGCCTCATGCAGAAATGAGATACAACGATTATGCTGTAATAAGGTGTCCACAGTCGCTTTCTGCAGTTTGTCAGAAGAAAAAGGCAATACAGACTGAGAATCTATTGCAAAAAAAGCTCTTAATTCTTACACAGAGCAATTAGCACGCACTTTATCACTAGTACCAATGAAAGAGTCAACATGCAAGTCCCTTCCGTGGTTACCAGCAGCAGTCAGTTATGTTCAGACGAGGGGACGATGCCAAAAGCACGCTGCGGCAAACAGATGCATTTCCACTCATTTCGAAACTCGCTGGGTCAATCCCTGGGACATGATTCAAGCGGTGGACAGAGGCAGTCGCCAGCCCTCACCGCTGCCAGCTAACGCGGGAAGTAGGAGCTTCACCGCCTGGATTAGCAGTGTGACACCATGACGTGACAGCTATGACCCCTGCCTAAGGCAACACGGAGCAAGCTGGAGGTGTGCTCCGGTGCCGGATGATCCGGACACCCTCCAGAGGATCTGGAAACTCCTCTGGAAACCCAATGCGCTTTTATAGACACTGAGGCTCAGGAATGGAGTTCACAAAGAACCGAAGCTTGAGGAAAGCTTCTCAAGTCTTTTGTAGGAGCAATTTTTGTCCTGAGGGTGGCATTACAAATCCTAGAGCTACGCAAACCACAGCCTTTTTCACAAGTGCTGCTGTCCTTCCTTCGCTAGGGAGAAATGTTCAAGAACGGGACTCAAGTATAGTTTCCAGAGCTTGAAAAATAAAATGCAGATAAAAATCCTAATGCGTTTAATTTTTGAAAATGTGATGATTTTAAGTTTCTAATTTATGATTATTTGGTGCAGCAATATAAGAATTGCAAATGTAGCCAGTGACCTGACAGCTGTGGGTAAGATAAAGATGCCAGATACACAAATGAAGATAATTCCTGAATCCAATTTTGATACGAGTTTGCTGTTTAGATAATTCAACAGACAGATTACTACTTTGGCATTTAGAGCCACCTTTAACGCTGCCTTACGGTTGCACTTGGCAGGCAGAAGTCGAAATGGAGGCCCTTAATTTTTAGATGTATAGCTTAAGATAACAGAGGACGTAAGAACCTCTTGTTGGCCATGTTGTGCAACAGCAGTACAGCAGGAAATACAAGTAGATTGATCCCCCCTCCCTGCCCTGCACCACTACTCTAAAACCACACAGTGTGTTGTGGTCATGGGAAAGAAAACAGTTTATGATGGAAATTACTGTCCCATGGGAGGTCAGAGTTCAGCCAGAAAATGAAATGCACAGCGAAACGAACACAGAAAAAGAAGTCAAGAGGGCCAGCCGAGCCAAACAATTTAACACATGATGCCTCCCCAAAAGAAACAGTGTTTTTGTTTTGGTTTTAATCCCCTCTGCAAGCGTAACGTAACAATTCTCAAAAATCCTGGGGTTGTGAAAGGGAGGTCTAAAGGAGAAGTCTGCCATGAGGAGAGAGGAGAGCCACCTTAACTAAAAAGGACTGCGATGGAGATTTTGGCCTGCGTTTCATAACCAGACAGTACAGTGTTACGAGGCCAAATTAATCTGAAAGACTGGAGCATCACACTGTGGGGATCGTGTGCACAACTTCTGCTCCTAAGGTCATCCTGGGTTGATGCCACACCACCTTCTAAGCATCTGTTTAAAGCACAAACCTGTCGCATCACACAGCTACAGAAATCTCAGTAGAAGATGCAGGCGTTTTAAGGTCCAACAAGAATATTCCACTCACAAAGTCACACATGTCCGAAAACCAAAGCAGAAAACAGCTGGTAGAAGAATCAAAGGTCAGTTTAACACAGGAGGCAACACACCACGCGTAGGAAAACACTGTGGAAATGTGGACTGGGATACAACCTCAACCCCCATCTTTTTGACGGGCTGCTTAGGGGTGCTGTTAAACATCACTCACCTCCACACGTCAGGAGATTCTGCAGAAGCACAAGGTGCTCAGGGCATGAACATCTCGGGGTCCCATCCCCCTTGGCAATGCAGATGTGCGAACACCCACCATTGTCGCGGGAGCACGGGTGCACAGCTGGAGGAATACGCAGGAAGGAGTATTAGCACAAAAGAAATCATAACTGCTCCTATCTAGGGCACACTCACAAAACCACTCGCAAACCGCTTCAGTTTGAGTAACCATGATTTCACTACAAAGTAATAGGACGATAAATACAGGATTTTTCAGTTCAGTGCTCCCAAGCTGATTTACTACTTCCTGAGGACTGTGTTTCTCCCAGTCACAGTGATAGGGAGACCTTCCAAAAAGAATTTGGGAGGTCAGGCGAAGAGGAATCAGAAGGCAGATTTCAGAAGGTTGCATTTACAGAGCAAACAGATGCCTCGCCTGCACTTCTAGGGCAGCCAGGCATCAAGAGTTAATGTACGTCACTGCAGAATGCCAACCCCCAAAACCCTCAGGAATTCTCCTTTAATCTTAAAAAACTCTTCGTATCTAGCCCCTCCACGTCCCTGTTGCTGACAGAACTGCAATACAAGCAGACACACTTGATTTTTTTTAAAGCCAGGAAGCCACACGGTTGTGTTTCCAAATCAGTCACCCAGAAGCACTGAGTACCCCAGAGCTCCCAACAGAATCGCTCTAAATGAAGAGCAGGTGGGTAAGAAACAGGCAGGGAGAGGCGAGGTCACTGCCTGAGGACCCCAGCCCAATGGAGTCAGAACAGACCCAGTCTCCCGCCTGCTCGTTCTTTGTAACTGCTCAGTACGAAGAACCTCCACAGGGAAGAAACGGTACAGATATCATCATTTCAGTGCCAAAGTTGTTTTCCATCTGTTCAGGCTTCTCAGCAATCTGCTTTCACCTTTAACAAATTCACTAATTCCACACAACGCTGGAGACACTGCTGTTCCAAGCAGGGGTTGCTAGCCGAAAAAGTGCACACGTGCACACTTGTGTGGGCATGCACACATGTGCAGATGTATTTTTACTCCCCCGTTGTAACAGAAGTCACCTAGGTAGGACAGTTTTCAGCTGCAAAAGGTGATTCCTTTCACTGTGACTTAGAAGAAACACTAACCTTGCCATAAAAAAAGAAACACTGGGATATAAAGTAATCTTTTTAACAGTGCTGGAACTTAAAGAAAAAAAATCCGTTTTGCATCATTACCTCTGAAGTACACTAAAAAGAGGAGAAATGGCACAGAAGAAGAAAAGCTGGGTATTATGAAAGAAAAAAGAACACCTGGATGAGGAGCACACAGTCTCCTACAGTTTAAATACTGACGCTGCCTTATTTGTGCCAGCTTACCCACACAGGCAAGCCTGAGACGACCTCCCGCTGTCACAGAAACTAATGTACACGGCACAGAGGGCGACAAAGTGGAGTAATTCAGTCTGAAAATTAAAGCGTTGTACACAGATGCACCCTCCCTGTGTAAGACAACTCACAACAGCCAAGAGTTTAAAAGGGCCACTGCCATTAGCCCTCTGCTTCCCACACCTTGACCGTGCTTTCATATTCCTGCGCAAGCAGGAGGAGGTGTAAGTTGTCACTCTCAGGAGCGACTACTTCTAGGGGTTTCTGCACTCTCCCTCAGCCCACGGGAACTTGGACCAACAGGCCAGAAAAAGAAGGTCCTGCATGTGTGACCCCTTTCTGAAGGCAGCACCTAAAATCCGATCAAAAACCTAAAATCAAATTTTAGGAGAAAAATTCCACATCCACTATCATTCACTGTAGGAGCTTCCTGCCCATTCTGCCTCCCTCATGGGAGGCTTTTCCACCGTCAACTGTGTGAAGTCAAACCAGTCATGCTCCACACTGGGGTCTGAAACCCTTGGAGAAAAGGCAAGTACAATAATTTTCTTTCTTTTTAAAGGTTTTTCCAAGTCTTATTGCTTGGCTGAACTTAAAAAATTAACAGCTGTAAGTAGCTTTCAGAGTGAATTCAGTATCATGTCATCTTGTACGAAGCAGGTACGTAAATGCTGTGATATCACACACTCCAGCTGTGCAGAGATACTCCTCTGGACAGGAATGAGGAACTGGTTTTTCCTCCCATTCTCAGATCCCAGCTGGCCAAGGTGAATCCACTCCCTGAAGCCTACTGGGCAGCGTTAGTACAATATTCAGCTGGATGAGGACCTTGAGAGACAGTGACCAGGAGCGAAAGACATCAGATATGGGAATAAACTCACAGAATTCCTCCATATCAAGCTCTTCCACAGCATGAATGCCTGTTAGGTGAGCGATCCGGCCTTGAATTCTAGTCCTTTTGTACCCGTTCATCTTCTCCACTCTCTCAATCATCTGCTGCTGCCGATCAATCCAATACAGGTGATTTCCCAGTACAGTCAGTCCCATCGGCTGAAGGATGTTGGAGTCCTCCAGGGTCACACGGTTAGCACCTGAGCAAAACCAAAGACGAGTGTTACACCAGCTGACTTTTAACTCATTTCTCAAAAAACCATAAACCCAAGCCAAACCCTGGAAATGGTTAGTTATAGGGCCACTGGCTCCATTTGTCTGTGCAGGCCAAGGCTCTGCTTGTTCAGCCTCATCTCAGGTAAATGCAACCGGTTGCCATGACTCAAGGGCAAGCAGATATGATATGAAAACTTCAGCTCTTGGGCCAAAATATTTCCCACACATTCCCACCCCAAGCAGTACACTGGCTGGAATCTGCAAGCACGAGTGAAATACAACCCATCGGCTTCGCTGCCGTTACCCAGATAAAACGCGTTCAGCACGCAAAGCAAAGCCAGTGCGCACACCCTGCCACGTGCGCTATCCCAACCACAGATCCATAACCACGGAAGAACAGCTCATATTCTAACAGCCATGCTTCGTTCTTCACCTTCTCTTTTTCCTTCAGTAACCAACCAGAAAACCCACACTCCGAGCAACGCCATACTTCAACAGGAACACTGTCAAACGCTCAGGATTGCTGCTCTACAGAGATGTGCAAAAACCTGCCCTCGGCCAATGCGCAAAAATCAGGTTAAGTAAAAATGCCCTTAGGACTGCTTTTCATTTAACTGCTTGCAGTTTTCTACCATGTGCTGCCCTACACTCAGTGGCATCTATTTGTTGCTTTTGTTACGTTTGTCTAGAGTGAACAAGAGATTCCAAATTACTCCATTAATTCACAGAAACCATTTGGAGGCTGTGTATGACTCTGTATACTTGATAGATTTGATATTAAAAATGAGGAATCAAAGCAAAATTGTAACTTGGTGCTTCTTCCGCTCTCGTATTTCATTTTGGAATAAAGACCTTACGTCTGCTTGCATTTGGAACATAAAAGTTTTGGATATGTACACAGAATGAGATTACAGAATCTGGATAAGTAACACTACGAGCACTGGATTCGCCTGATTTGCTGCATACACTATGCAGAGCTCAACCAAGCGTAAGAATATAACATTTATCTCAATTACAGATCCTAGCAGTTTTGGACATAAAACTACCGCCGGCAACGACTCCTGCTTGACTGTCACGACAAAGAGGGCGCATTCAAAACAAAGTTGCTGTGGAAAGATCAGAAATTCTTGGACTTGGAATGGGGAATTTAGTGTGTTAGCCCTGAATTTCTTTGGTTTCCAAACAAGTGAGGAAGAAGTCTTCGTTTCATTCAATTTTCAGAAGAAACATGCCCTGGCTGTACGCTGCCGTGTCTACTGTACACATTCCCAAAGCACCACTGGATTTTACTCTTGTAACAGAGTAAAAGAACAGAATCTGTAAGCTACAAAGAGCTGAACAATGGTGATTTGGGAAGGTGCTGGAGACAGCACTGGATATGGTGATTAATCTATATCATACGTACGCCGGATGTGCTCGTGAGTGAATGACAGTCCAAACTGGTACCGAATATTACGAGAGGCAAAGGGCACCCACAGCACTGGATGACACCATTAGGTTGTTGTTTACAAGAATGATCAAAATGAAAAACTTCATCTGAATAAATAAAAGGATATTTTCAACAGATATGGTTAGAAAAAGATGAGAAAACACGTGACAAGAAGTGCTGAATCTCTATAGCAAATGAACACGTTGATTCTCAGAATGAAACAGGGTGCAGTCTTTTCAAGATGGAAATCAATAGTTAAATGTAAAGAACACTGAGCTGGAAGGACACACAATTCCTCTGTTTAAAGTCTAATTGAAAACAAAGCACGTTGTCACTGCAGCGATGTTAGAGCTTTCCCAGTCGCTTCAACAGTAATACAAACCACTACTTTTTTACTGACTGGTGTGGAGGACAAGTTATTTGCAAATGGTTTATGAATGTCTATAAAGCATCAACAACTCCATTTGAAAAATTAAAAAAACCCGTAAAGAAAACAATTAGTCAGGTTTACAGTCCTTTCATCCCTCTCTGAAAGTCGGGCACTGGAGACCTGAGGTTATTCCATGATTTAGCAGGATGCTATTAATGAGGGTGTAGTGCAAGCTTCAGAAACCTCCACAGTCACATCACGTCCTCAAGCCTACGAGGGTATAAGGTTGTAATAATAAGGTAATTCAAGCCAACAAAACCTTGGCTGTCAAATGTCTTCTGAAGTGATGCAAGGCTGCAAATATTTTAAATTAAAAATATGCTGTTGACTCATTTAAAAACAGCTCAGTGAATCAAGTCACAGTGAGCTCAGCTGGACCAAATACCACCACAGTTTTTGGGCTACCTGGTACATATCCTCTGATTTTCTTTAAAACCTGCAGCTTTCTCCTGCATTTATCTTACCTACAGGGTTTGATTCTTTAGCTGTGACCCCATCAATAAGGGAAATAAAAAAGGGCATGGGGGAGGTGATGTAGGGGTCTATGCCTGGCAACACCTGTTCAAACCTGGTCTTACAAGAGTTGCATTCAGAACACACAAGAAGTCAGATGGCTGTCTTGGAGGGTGGCAATCATTACAGACACATTCATCCCAATCACATCAAAGATGGGAGTCCACCTGCCATTGCTATCGGTGACTGCCTACACAGAACTGGCAACCGTGGAGGGAGACGCCACTGGGGTCAGCATCAAAGACGGAATGACGTCCCATACATCCACACACTCCACTCCGAGTGCTCAACCGCATACCACCTACCTGACAAGTCACAGCTTTCGATGCGCTTCAGATCCGCATCCACCCAGAAAAGCTTCCCAAGTTTGTTGTCAACCACCAGTGCTACTGGTCGGATCAACCCAGTCGTAAAAAGCACTTCTCTCTCTGTGCCATCGAGGGCTGCACGCTCAATCTTGGGCGCTCGCTCTTGCATGTTGGTGAAGTACATGTACCTGAGGACACAAACACCAGCTGCTTAACCGGCGGCTTTGGGCGGGAGGCAACTCATCTTCGCACACAGCTTCTCCATCCTAAGTGGGAATGGTTTACACAGGAACGACCGTGCTGACTTACTCCCAGCTGCAAAGACCCAGACCTGTCACCTGCAGAACCCCAAATATTTGCTACCTGGCTTACTGAGATAGCCTGAAATTAATAGCATTTGTGCTTAACACAGCAGGCCACGAAATGCCTCAGCACTGCTGCGTGGGCAGCACTGTTCCGGCAGCGGTGTTGGGGGTTGTACGGGACTAGCACGGACACTCTGCCATCACCCTTGGGTAAAGCTGTCCCCAACACCCAGCAGCTCTTTCTGACAAAAACCATTGACCTTCACCTCCTCCCCTTCGAGGCTGCCTTCCTGACCAGCACGGAGAAGTTCCTACCAAACTGGAGAGCAGCAAAGACCACAGAAGGAACAACCACTGAGGATGGCACGTTCCTGGTGTCTAAAGTTCCTTCTATTTGCCTAATCCAGTCCACCTGCAAACAGAAGCAGCATCTGCCCTCCCCCTGCATAGGAAAAACAAAGGGCTGATGCACCCACGTCTGGAACTGAGAACTTCCTCGGAGAAAAGCCCACCTTTTTTTCAGCGGGTGAACTCCCTCGGACGTTGCCAGCACAAGCAGGAGGGGCAGCCAAGGGAGAGGCAGAGGGAAGGGTTCCTGGGACTAAGGCAGAAGTTCAGCACAGAGCTCACTCACTCAGCTCGCCCAGGTAGTCACAGTGTTCAGCACAGCCTCCCCCCATCATTTCCTCCTTTAATTTTGGAACAGATTTATCTTGAAATCATTTGAAAACCTGACTAGAAAAGCTGAGTGGTTTGGAATCAACACACCCCAACTTCCATTTTAATGGAGGAAGCAGATAAGGTTTTGGAAACACAAAGTATGCCCAAGTCACACTGAGATTAGAGTCTTTTCTCTGATGCCCCTCTCCCCACACCAGCTTTTGAACTGGGCAGGGTACACCGAGTGCTGCACAACACACCAACCCTGTAAATGCTCTAGGCAGAGGCTCTGGGCAGGACTGCACCCACACCGTTACAAAACCTGACCATCCAACATCTGCCAAGCACACAGGAAGCCGGGTACTTGTAAGCTGGTATTTAAGCATCTAACCTACTAAAGAGAACAGCAAAGGGCCACCTTTGACCTCTGAGAACGTGGCTGCCAACCCCCCGAAGCGGAGGTGGGGTCTGCTGAGCCTAACCAAAACTGCTTTGCAGCAAAGCAGCACATTTTTCTCCTGGGGGGAATCACTCTAGTGCATCCTACCTGTTCTAATGAATTTCAGAAGCTCTTGAGATACACATCAAGGCAGAACAAACTTAAAAATGTAGAGAACAGGAGGGGTTTGTTTGACTTTATACCATTCCCTTCCCAGGCACAGCTGTATCGTGTGAGACACAACTTTTTTGTCCCTGGAAACATCTGGTTTATGATGAGCAAACATTTCTGAGCCAGATCCCCAGCTGATACAAACACTGTAAACTCTCCTGCTGGGGTGGGGGGGACGCTGTGCACTTACGCCACAAACACCATACGGTGGTTTTGCTTTGCTTTGCTCACCTGGGTTAGTTCCTCACTGTAACCAACCCCACGGCTGTGGGAATGTCCAGGCTGGCAGCAGAGGAGAAAATGGGAGAGAGAGCTGGGTACCTCTGAAAGCCAGAACTGGACAAGCAGTCACCTACATCCTCAACAGTTAAATAAGCAAATTTTCTCCTCTTTCAAACATACAGATGCAACACACGATTCACACACACAGCTGACACATCCCAAGAGTGCTCTGTGCAAGGTACAGAGAGGAATCTCACCCTCGCTCTGCGTTCACCACAATGGCTCTGGGCCTGTCGTGGTCCCCTCGCAGCACCATCCCAATGGACTCGCCATTCAGCCGGTGGACATTGACTGAATTTGTGGCCTCACAGGTCCAGTACAAGGTGTGGCTGTATATATCGATGCTGAGGTCGTGTGGCTGCTTCTCTGGGTTCTGGCTCTGGTTTGGAGTACTCATGACCGTGAAAGGCTGCAAGACAACGCATGGGGAACAACTTCCAGTAATCATTCTGATAGTTGCTTGAAGAACATTGATTGTACAGAAAGCACCATTTACCTACCTGGCAGTCCAGAAACACCTAAAACTATCCACAAGGAAACAACAAATGCGACAGAGTTTAACAAGAAAAGATTCAAACTATGGATTAGAGGAAAAACATCTGGACAAAATCTGTAAGATTATGTAAAACTCCCCAGAAAGCAGTTGTGGGGCTTCCTATAAGGAGAGTTAATTAGCAGGAAAGGGAAGAAAAACGTGTTTATGCATGGGACAATCTTGACTGAAACAAGGCAAGAAACAAGGCAGCCTTCTGGTCAGACCTGCACTGCTACAGACTCAGCTGAACCAATCTGGCTCTCTTGCCACAGCCTCCTTACTTTATTATTTGTAGTGTAGTAGGTAGTGATTTTCTGTCAGTCCTGGGTTCTCTTAAAAACTAAAATCTTTCAGTGAAACTTGGTTCTGTTTGTTTACATGTCCAATGGCTACAGCTGTGCCTCACACCCAGGCGAACAACATCACCCTGCTGTCACCCTTGTGTGCTTATGACAGACCTTACAAAACTTGTATTGCCAAGTTCCTGAAATGACCACCCTCAACCCATCCCAATCTAACTAACTACTATTTACTACACTTTTTAACTCCATGTTGAGTACTTACACAGACTTCAATACTTTACTTATGTGAAGAGCACTAGAGCATATAAAAAAAATCCATAAAGGAAAATAATGTCTCTGTTGTTTGGTTGACGTTACACAGGCTCCACCAGTGTACAGACACTCCCAGTGCCATTGGGATAGTAATCCTGCTGGCAAGACTCCCAGCATCAAAGCAGCCTTCAAAGGTGACTGCTGCTGGTGACACGATGATGCTGAGGGGGAAACGGTGGTTTCCTTACGGGTCCTAGTGCGGCGCTCCCAAGCCAAACACAAAACCAGTACAAGACAAAGTTCACGTGGGTCAGGAAAGCTGAAGACACCATTCTGTGCTCAGCTTAAGTCAATTGAATTACCCAACACAGCATTACTTGTGAAAGTTGGATTTCCACAATTTGGTTTTAAGCCTCCAAGTTCTGCATAGTGATATGCAGGCTTTTTTCTTTTTATATAAAGCTTTATCCCTCTTTTGTCCTGACAGTGTGCCTAGAAATAAAAAGAAATCATTCTTTTCCTGAGATCAAAGGTACCCAGGTATGAAATTCACGTGCATCATCTGCAAACAGCACAATTTAGCAAAATTAAGTAAATATAGTCAGTGAAAACCAGAAAGTCAAAATTTGCAGGGGATCTACATCTTCAAAGCTGCGTGACCAGGGTAAAGAACACAGAGAAAATGAATCCCCACTGCAATTTGCACCTAGCAAGTACCAAAGAGAAGCCAGACTACAACAATTAGCACCTAGCATAAACCCAAAAAGCAAGAGCAAAACTTCTTCAAAATTCATCCACAAGCCAGCTAGCTTCTCATCCCAACATACCTTCTCCCAGTCTTTAAAGAAATGGCCAAAAAACTAAAGCTGCCACCTCTTCCTTTAAAGGAAACCCGCACACCTCTAAGTCCCTAGATGCATGAAGAGACCAGCCCATTTCCACTCATACAACGTCAGATTGTTTAGATTGCCCAAGAACTAGGAAAATATAACCTGCCCACTCCCCATTTTCTTTTATATTCCTATTCAAACCACAGATTTTAAAGAATCTGCTGACCTGGGAGTTAAGCCATGTTAACACATAACAGTGCCTGGAAGAACCCTACGCTACTTCCCACTGCTGCGTGAGTAACTACCACGAGAGAGCGATGTCCCCAGCTCAGCAAAACAATTAAGCACGCCGATAAGCCTATCCCTAACTGGCATAGCAAGCAACTCTACATTTACTCAGGGATTAACTACAATTTGGAGAGCGGAGAGTTTTCATTCTGAGAGCGCTTTCCAACGCTGACAACATTACCACCCAACTGGCATGCATGGTACTGAATTTAGGATATAATTTATCAGTCCTGAGTATAAATGGTGAGTCTGCCTTCCTTCAGTGCCCATTTTAAATACAGATTGCAATTCAAGGCTCACAGTTTCAGATACATAAGATGCACTACATTCCATCACACTTCTTCGTAAACAAATTAAAATCATGACCCTAAAAGCCTTCAGTAATTTTCACGTACCGACAGGATACGTATGAAGAAGTGCTGGCAAGAGCAAAGTTTAAACAAACGATTCCTTGGTGCAGAGGACGGAAGGGGAAAGTCAAGCGTAAAGTAGAAAGCGCACAAGAAGATTAAGGCAAAACCCTATACACCACGTAAACTTGCCTGAGTGCCATCGTCTTTGGCTCTCTTTATAATATTCTGACGTCCATCCACCCAGTAGATCAATTTATCCAAGGGATCATAATCGATAGCCTTGACATTCCTCAGACCATGCATAGGCAGGATGATATCTGGACTCTGCTGATCATCTGGTATCATCCGGCTGATTGCAGATTTCTGGCTAAACAACAGGAAGCTGGCAGGGGCTGCAACAAGCCAAACCAGAATGCTAAGAAAAATGCAACTCACACAGTCAAAAATACACCCAACACAGAAACCAACATTTAGGACAAAATCCCAGATGGACAATTATACTGACAGTGAAAACAAAGGTAACCAATAAATGGAGATTTATGCTATTAAGATAGAAATGTTTCTTTGTGCACTTCTGGAGGGTAAATGTGCACACCCTCATCCAGAAAGCATTCCCTTTCCATACTGTAGCTATGCTCCCCATGTGGAATTTCAGGAACACCAGTGACAGCTGGCAATACACTCACAGGTTTCCCTACGTTACCACAGAATCATTCGGGATGGAAAAGACCTTTAAGATCGAGTCCAACCACCAACCCAGCACTGCCCAGTCCAACACTAAACCATGTCCCTGAGCACCACGTCTGCACAGCTTTTCAATCCCTCCAGGGATGGTGACTCCCCCACCGCCCTGGGCAGCCCATTCCAATGCCTGATATCCCTTTAGGTGAAGAAATTTTCCCTAATATCCAATCTAAGCCTCCCCTGGCACAACTTCGGGCCATTTCCTCTTGTCCCATCAGTTGTCACTTGGGAGAAGAGACGGACCTTCCCCTCTCTGCACCCTCCTTTCAGGGAGTTGTAGGGAACAATAAGGTCTCCCTGAGCCTCCTTTTCTCCAGGCTGAACCCCCCAGCCACTCCTCACAGGAATTGTGCTCCAGCCCCTTCCCCAGCTCCATTCCCTTCTCCGCACATGCTACCTTAACCCCGCAGTGTCTTGCTTGAAGCGAGGGGCCCAAAACTGGACGTAGGATCTGAGGTGCAGTCTCACCAGTGCCCAGCACAGGGGCACAATCCCTGCCCTGCTCCTGCTGGCCACACTGTCCCTGCTGCAGGCCAGGATGCCACTGGCCTTCTTGGCCACCCGGGCACACGCCAGCTCGTATCCAGCTGCTGCTGAGCAACACTCCCAAGTCCTTTCCCACCAGGCAGCTTTCCAGCCCCTTATCCCCAAGCCTGGAGAGTTGCTGGGGGTTGTTGTGGCCCAAGTGCAGGACCTGGAACTTGTTGAATCTCATAAAATTGGCCTCAGCCCATGGATCCAGCCTGTCCAAATGACTCTGGAGACCCTTCTTGCCCTCAGGCAGATCAACACTCCCACCCAATGTGGTGTCATCTGCAAACTGACGGAGGGGGCCCTCGATCCCCTCATCCCGGTCACTGATAAAGATACTAAAGAGAACTGTCCCCAGCGCTGAGCCCTGGGGAACAAACACCACTTGTGACCGGCTGCCAACTGGATTTGACTCCATACACCACCACTCTTGGGGCCCGGCCAGCCAGCCAGTTTTGGACCCAGCAAAGAGCACACCCCTCCAGGCCATGAGCAGCTGGTTTCTCCAAGAGAATGCTGTGGGAAACAGGGCCAAAGGCTTTGCTAACAGCCTGCACAGCCTCTCCCTCGTCCACTAAGAGGGTCACCTTGTCATAGGAGGAGATCAGGTTAGTCTGGCAGGACCTGCCTTTCATAAACCTATCCTTTTATCCAGTTAAAATTTTCTTACATGCTACCGTGCCAGGATGCCCAAAGCTTTGGTGGTTTACTTTTTTAAAAGTTAACCGTCCGTTTGCTCTTCATCTGCTATTTTTCCTAGAAACCTAAATTCTTAGTGGACATCTGGTGAACTGGCAGGCTCATGACATCACATGAAAATAAACACATGAATTTCAAGTGCACGTGCACGTCGCGCAGGCTACTTAGGAGGCTGTTCTACTGGATGTTATTTCTGCTGACTTTAATAAGCACTTAAGAGAGAAAGGCACGATTTGTTTAGAATTTCTCTTCCACCCACCTAAACACTTAGATAAGGATTAGGAAAGCTTCAATGACACTGCTGAATCACTTGGAAAGCAATTCTAGTAAAACAAGAAAGACCAGACTTGACAATGCTGTTAGTAAGATATGAAATACAGATCTTCAGCTCTAATTCATGTCACAAAAATGGATATAAAACTCCATACTCTGGGCTCATATTTAAAGATCACCTTCAAAGCTAGAACCTTTGAATGGGACTCGTGATATCCCTTCCCTTTCTACACTGAAAGGGATCACAAGCACCTGGGAGCCACAAACACCGAAGTATATAGTAGCAAACAAAAAGGCTTACAGCTACAGTTCCTGCTGTTGGGATCCAAGGTATAATGAGCAGCACAGCCACACCTAAAGCCATTCGGTATGGCAAGGCACAAGTGACCACAATGGCCATTATTTTGTACACAGTCATTCAAGCCATCCTGACGTGAAGAATGGAAGACCAATATATCCATCACAAAATCCAGATGGCCCTGGATAAGTGTCCTGTTCTTCCCACTGGTCTTGTCTGCTCTCTCTATGCTGTGAAGATTCCAGTCTGTCCAGTAGATGTAGTCACTGTACTGGGTTAATCCGAATGGATGAGGTAGATCATCTGCTATGATTTCTCGTTCTTGTCCTGCAAAAGTAAGGATAATCAACTAAAGGACAATCCCCTAGTCATGAAATGAAGAGTGTGACTGGCACCAAGAAAATGGGTTTTTTTCTTCCCCTTTTAAAATAAAACCTCATTTCCCAAGTCAGCACCATGGGATTCATTATTAAGCAGTATCTGCTCGAGAGGTAACCTGAACACTTGCATTTAAAAACCTTATCCTGGTACCCTCTTGCCTATAAAGCAATTTGAAACTGTGTCAGTGTACTGTCATTTAAATAAATACTACTGTGTCTGACGCTTACCATCCCAAACAGACACTGGAGAACAAGAATACTGTCAGCTCCTGAATCATTTAGGCCAATAAACTCCCCAATTAACATGCACAAAAACAACAACATACAACAAACTTGAGATTCACAGAGAAACAGCAGTGAGAAATTAATGGTGTTTCACTCAAGAAACAGCAACCTTTTGCGGTGCAATTTAACACACAGCTACCCCAAGAGATTAGGAAACCATGCATTTGGCAGAAACCCCAATACGCCCACACTCAGTGGGTCAGTCAGCAACATTCACAACAGACTGAACACCTTCGAGGTCATTAGACGGCCTCTGCCAGAGAGGCACTCCTAAGGCAGATAAAGTCCTTCTGTCCGTCACCTTCCCAAACATAAACCTCTGCCCCTTCACATCCGAGGAAGAGGTAGCCTTCATCAGCATCACCTTCTCCTACCTCAAACGAACGTCCAGTGCTGGATTCTACAGAACACCACGTTCTTCCTCCCCTGCCCTACTTTCCATCAGGCTCTCTCCCATTTGGCCAAGATTGGAAAAGGAATGAAAAACCCAACTACAACGTGATTTTCCTATAAACCACCAGAACTAAATACAGAGGCAACTTTCCCAACTACCTTCAGCCATCTAAAGCGTCCAAGTTCGGGGCACAGATACCCTGCACATTCTCAAGTACTTCTTACAGCAATTCTGGTCCAGTGATGAATTCAGGGGACAGGCTTTTTTGAAGGAAGCAGATAAGCTGTCTAATTGAATTTTGATAGCAGATGGAGTAAAATCTCCCAAAAGAGTGATTTTTCTTTTTCCTGCTGGGTAATGTTTATAATCCCACAGATTAAGCTGGGACAGCATTCATTCATCCACTTAAGAGTACTTCTGTCCATTGCAGGTGGGGTAGAGGTTTCTACCCGCAACACGCATCCAGACCTCTCCTGGCAAGGAGAGCGGCACGGCGTAACGTAGACTGAGTCCAGTAACATTTCCTTAACCGATGAGCCCACTTGCTAGAAGTCTGAGTCTTTACAATCTGCTAACTAAAAAACCATCATACAACACTGTCAGCCCCAGCGCTCATCTTACTTCCTCACCACAAACCAAAGTTAACGGTAGGTTCAGCTTTAGAACAGTTTGATTTACCACGGATGATTTCAATACCGTATTTCCTGACAATGCCACACTCAGTTTCCAGTTCAAGCCTGCCTCCAGCTATGCTGTTTCTCTCAGCATAAGGCAGAAGGTTAGTGAGAGCTTTGGTAGATGCACTCTGGATGGAAAAAACCCCAACTCTAGATAAAGAAACAATCTCACTGCAATTTCTCAACGGTAACATCCATACAACAGCTGTCATCCCAAAGCAACAGATACAAGAAATGCAGAATCAGCCACAGCCTCTGAATCCAAAACTGCACTGCTCTGTTTTCCTAAGCTTAGTAGATAACTCTGAAGATACGTACAATAACGCCTTAAAAACCAAGACCCTCACTCTAATGGTAGCTTTTCACAGATTTAACAAAACACACACAAACACCCCAGTTGCAGTGAAATGATACCCGTCACCAATCAGAGCACTGCTGTAACAATCCTGTAAGTTTGCTTAAATACATGCCTGTTCTCCCTGATAAACTTTGGTTTTTACATTGGAATCCCAAAAGCATTAATTCCCATCTCACAAAGGCTTCTCCTTGGAAATGGAACAGGGACAGAATGACAGGTCAGGAACTTCTGGATTCCATTTCCCATCCTATCATTGAGTCACTCTGTGACACTTGGAAACTTAAACTCTGTTTTCTCAAACAGGATTTCGTATCTGCCTCAGCTAAAACCCGGAAGACCATTTTATTTACAAAACATCTGGCCCACACAAATGCTCTGTGTCAGCTGCAGAAAACAAAACTCTCTGCTTCCATCCAGTCAGTTCGGTGTCGGCATCAGTGAGAAAGTTCAGTAAATCTGAGCACGCCGTCGAGCGCACGCATGAACAAAACTCCGAGGGAAGGTAGGAAACGCGTACAGTTGTGTGCAGAGCAGGTTATGATACATGGCAGAAGTTTGTCTGCAGAGCATGTTGTGATACACGGCAGAAGTAACGGCACAACCTTTCAGACTGCAGGAAATGCAAAGCAGTGTTCTGGTTTTGAACCAACAGAGCGAGTCTGAAGCTAGAAACAGAGATAATACTTCAACAGAGAAGTAGCGCGCAGACTGAAAAGCCGGGGGTGTTTTACAGGGAACCTGTAAGTTGTCCTCACGCTGAGAAACTCAGAGGTCATCTCTGCTTTGGTCAAACACAGGCAGTTTCGTATCAATACAGAGAAATGATATCATCTCTCACCATCACTTTAAATAATCATGGTTATTAATTTAGGAAGCTTTTTTAATTATCTCCTTAAACATTTAACTCTCCATTTCCTCTCATAAGAAAAATATACACACAGATTTAATTTTACTTAGATTATTCCAATTTCCTATTATTCAAGTGCTTTACTACAGTCAGTCCATATTTCTGTGCTAGCTGGTGTAACAGAACACTAGCTTACCCAGCATATTTGATGACTCAATCATGCTGGTGTCTAAGTCAGTCCAATAGAGCCTTTGGTCCGCGTAATCGATCGTAAGGTCATTGGCACGGCCCACTTTATCCACCAAAGTGATGCTGTTTGTTCCGTCCATATACGCTCGAACAATCCGTGGTTTACCTCCCCATTCAGTCCAGTACATGTACCTGCAATGAGAAGTGGAGTAAAGAGTGTATCGGCTAGATCCTGTTTAGCTGCATGTTTTGATTTTGCTGAACTTATCTCCAGTTCTTAACAACATAAACCAACATGTGCCTACGTGCAGTACTACGGTATTCCTTTTCTAGAGAGAGGCAAAAGATATATCATGGGCAATTCTTGTAACCCACAAGCTTGTAGAGTGTTTATTGCCTTCAAAGAATCATAGAATGGTTTGGGTTGGAAGGGACCTTAAAGATCATCTAGTTCCAACCCCCCTTGTCAAAGGCCCTGAAGAAACGGAGCTATATAACCTGTCAATTAACTCGTCACATACAAGAACAGGCACACAAAGCTCTGAAAAGCATCACTGTCCCTTACCCTTTGGTAGGATCGAGAGCCAGAGACCTTGGGTTGTCCAAGTCCTTCCACACAAGGACCTGCCTATACTGTCCATCCAGGCGGGCGACTTCAATGCGATTGGTTCCAGTATCTGCCCAGTAGAGGTTCTTTCCCATCCAGTCTACAGCCATTCCCTCTGGATAATCTAGTCCAAACTCAATCACATGCTCGACGGAGCTCCCATTCATGAAAGCTCGGCTTATGGTCTGGAAAAGAATTGTGTAAAAACGTTACGGTGTTTACGGCTATCCCACTGAAACAAAAAGGAGTAAGGATTATGAAGTTCAGTGTACACAAAGAAATGAGTAAAAAAAAATCAGCCAGTGTTACATTTTTTAAAAGAAATTTCTGTTGTCAAAAGAGAACAGAGTAATTCCCAGGCTAAAAAGACCTGAATTTTCAGAAAGCTACTGGTTCCTGACGACCAGTCCAAGACATCTTAAAAGGATCTGATTTTCATAAAGCACTATTTATCTGCAGATTCTTCCTTGCCCTTTCTCCCTCTCTTCTATTTGCACACATAATTAGGTGTTTTTTTAAATTCCTCAATTCACTGTAATGTTTTAGGTTACACCCCAGTTCAGAGAAATTTGATTTAAACTGTTTCTCGTGACCAGTCACCTGGAGCAAGTTTGCTGGTCCCACGTGCATTTCAGCTACGGGCGCTCGAGTCGCAGGGCAGGGCCTGCGTAGGTACGGATAAACCGCTCCTACCACGGAGCACTGAAACCAACCCCGGGTCAACCATCGCTGCCTTCCAGGACCAACATATGATTACCCAGCCGTGGCACCAACACTCAGCAATCATTCTGCATCCCGTCTTGTATTTCAGCTGTTCATTTCTGAGTAATTTGATACATGCACTCACCAGCCTAAGAGACATTTTATGGTTTTTAAAGGTTAAGGTCAAAACCAGAAATCACGTACTGTACTTTTACAGGTACGACCCACATCTCAGAAAAAGTGTAACTCCTTTTTGAAAACGAGCCCTCAGGGAACCAGAGGCAGAATCATAGAATCACTGGGTTGGAAAAGACCTTAGAGATCATCCAGTCCAACCATATCTGTCCGCCACTAAACCCTATCTCTCAGCACCTCATCCACCCGTCTCTTAAACACATCCAGGGATGGTGACTCCACCACCTCCCTGGGCAGCCTGTTCCAGTGTGTGATAACCCTTTCGGTGAAGAACTTCTTCCTTACGTCCAATCTAAACCTCCCCTGGTGCAGCTTGAGTCCATTCCCCCTCGTCCGATCATCTGTCATTAGGGAGAAGAGACCAACACCCACTTCTCCACAACCTCATTCAGGGAGTTGTAGGCAGTGATCAGGTCTCCTCTCAGCCTCCTCTTCTCCAGGCTAAACAAGCCCAGTTCCCTCAGTCGCTCCTCATCAGACATATTCTCCAGATCCTTCACCAGTTTTGTGGCCCTTCTCTGGACACGCTCCAGGACCTCAATGTCTTTCTTGTCGTGAGGGGCCCAAAACTGAACACAGTACTCAAGGTGCGGCCTCACCAGTGCCGAGTACAGGGGGACGAGTACAGAAGACGACCGGGGAAGTGGTGGTTCCCAAAGGGAAGCGAGACGACTATGGGCTCTGAAGCCACGCAACCTGCTGATAAGCTGCAGGAGGTGGGAGGACAGAGGGAATGAAAACCCAGATGTGCTGAAACACACGTGAAAATACAGCATACTGGGTAATTCAGGAGGTCACAGACCGGTAAAATTTAAGTAAATACTTCTTTTTTTCACCAGTTTTCCAGTTCTGCATAGAGCAAGACTGGGATCCATGCACTGACGCAGTCAAGTAACGTGTTTTCCACTACAAATGGTTAAGACGACCATAGCTCCGGCTCTCCCCGCGCTTGCATGAGGTTTATTTAGGAACAGTGTCTGCAGTACACTAACGTATTACACAGGCACTGTTCCTGAAGGGAAGGTCTCCACACCACAGGCAGCACTGAAGCACAGCCCTCATCGGTCTTCTCAGGGAGGCTGTGGAAGCCGCCCGTGTCCCGCAGTCACTAGAACCGAGCTTCTCCCTGTTATGGCTTAGGCACACTGGCACGGAAACTTTGATTGCTCGCGGGAAATCTATTGAGGCTAAACAGACAAATCCAGTTCCAGGGAAGTGAATCAATCATTTTCCACCCCTACTTAATTCACTTCAAAAAGTGAAGTAAAACTGATGAACAACACGGCGCTCGCTTTAGCACATGGATGTGAACCAACAGGAAACGTCAAACTCCTGGGGAACACACTGGACACAGAACTGGGGGCAGCTGGGGCCTTAACACAGAGTGGAGGCGGGTGGACAAGTTCCCTGGCCTTTTCTGTGCCAAGCTGGAGCCTCAGGCTAACAGCAACCCCTCCAAAGCTCACTTGCTAAATGTTAATATTGAGTAAGATTCCCTTCCAAGTCAAAACTGAAGGAGAGAAAGCCTGGGAGGGTGCCAAGCTCGGTGTTTAAATTCCTCTACTACGTGACATTAAACCAGGTTCTCTACAATAGATACATCTAGGGATGCAACACATGCAGCATCCCAGACTTGGGCGTTCGGTATGAGCAGACAGCACTTTGGATTTTTATTTGAAGCAGGAAGATGCCTGTCACCCAACTGTGCATTCAACAATGCAACCGTCTTCATCTCCCAGAGTCTCCCTGGATGCAATTCAACGACAACATTAGCAACTGCAGGACAGATCATGTAACAGAGACCTCTGTTAGATCAAAGTAACTGCTCTGTGGCTTTATATTCAGGGAATTCACACGTCAGTAATACCTTCAAACTAACATCAGTCCAATAGATTCTGTTATCAGAGACATCAAAATCCAGAGCAGATGCTTCCTTGACTCCAGTAAGAGGAATAGCAACATCATTATTATTGGTTTCAAGGGAAATCCTATGAATTGCTGCTCTACTTGTGAAAACTAAGAAGGCTTCAGGGATGATGCAAGTCTTCATGTCACTCAACAGCTCAAGGCCGATGGGACAGGCACACCTGGTCTCCTGGGGTGTAAAGAAACACAGATGGCTGCAGCCGCCGTTGTTCTCTGCACAGGAATTGGTTCCTTAAAACAAACAAAAAAACAGGTATCAGTGCATTGTGGAGGTAGGGGGAAAGGGGGAGAGGGGCAGGCTGAGCAGGAACACATTGTAATTACCATTTTTCAAAATAAGTTAACACTATGGGTTGTCAACAGGGAATTCTAAAAAAGAATGTCAAAACTGTTTCTTTCCTTCTACCCAAGGATTAGGAAGCTCGTCCTATCCCTCCTGTTGCACAAATAACAGCTACAAACGTGCCCTTCTAGTTTCCCCAAAGATCCAGCTCCTTCACTGAAGGCAGGTAATGACATACACGTTCACCTTGGCTATTTTTGGCCACGTACCCCATCTCTGTATCTCTCTGAGACCACTGGTTTTACAATGCTCAATGACATGAAATGGCGAGAAAAGAGCTGCATGACTGCAGTGCTTTCCCAGCTGTTTATTTAAAGCTGAAAGATTCATTAGCAAAAGCAGTTCCAACAAGATCATCACAATCTCACACTTATTTTTTTCGTGTGAACAACCATGACTAGATGGGGAGGGAGTGGGGAGGGGAAAGTAAGGACCAAAAGATAAATGAGTGCCTTTCTCCATCTGCTGGAACCAAGGATTTAGGTATTTAAAGACTGTTACCACCAAAAATAAAAAACTCCAAGATCAGCCTCAACCAGTTTTCTTTTAATTTTTGCTTTTTAGGGCACACATATATATTTCAGACTGATGTCGTACTGAGAACTTGTTTATCTTACAACTAAAGTTTCCTGAAAGGCTGGAAATCCATGTACTGGCAGGGTGTAATTTAACAACCTACTCCATGTGATTCTGCTGCAACTGTTCTCAGTAGCTGACCAATGAACCTGTTTACTGCAATGCCCCGACTCCAGTGTCCCAGGCAGTAGACAGGTCTGTGGTGAACACGCACCTCTCGTGAGTTACTACCGAAGGCAGGAGATTTCTGTGCACACTCCTCTACAGAATGCGAGCAGAGGACCAAAAACCACGGGCTGCACCTTTTGTGCTAAGGACAAGATTTAATTGTTAAGATTTAAGCATGATTTTGGTGTTAAAAGTTAATATTTAAATGCCACGTGCTTTGAGGCAACGTCGTAATGGCCACTAACCCCGCCTATACCACCCGACACAGAAAAAAGCATCCTGCTGACTAAACATCATCAGGACTTTGTACTGGAAGAAAACAGCAGGAGAAAGTGGAACAGTTCAGTGAGCAGCAGAAATAATGAATGATTCCTCTAGATGCGTAGTGGAAGCTGTGGAAGACAATCTCGAACCTCACTAAAAACTGGAAGCCCATACTCCTACAACACTGCATTTTCCCAACCTTACAAACAAGAGGTGCAGTTTCCCTTCAAAAGGATTCAAGCACACGAGCCTACAGTCATTCTCACTACATTCTCACTACAAGCACCCAGCAGATGCTCAGTGAGAACAAGCCCACCCAGAAACTACTCCACACCCATCCTATGGACGCCCAGGCTTACCAAACACTTTGCTAACACTCGTTGCTTTAAGGCCCATCAAATCCGGCAGCTGATCGATAATGATATCTCTGCTAGCCTTGACCTTGTGAACTCTTTCGATGCTTCGCCTCTGCCAGTCCGTCCAGTAGATGTAATCTCCCAGCAGCGTGAATCCAAATATATGTGGAAGCTTATCTTCTAGGAGGGTTTTCCTCATTGTTCCATCCACGTTTATGACCTGTGGGATGCATGAGGAAGAAAGGAAAAAATAATCTTCTCTAATGAGAGTACAATTAAAAAATCAATTATCTTTTGACAATGCCGCTATTTTTATGGAAGAACCTCCTGAAAACCCCAAGAAGCTTCTTTCAAAAGAATGTGCCTCCTGGTTTGTTGAAAAAGAAATATATTGGAACGACAAGACTGCAGGTGGCTTATTCAGCTTTTCTCCATTTAAAAACCTCAGCAACACGAATTTAACTTGTACCAGTTCAAACCAGCAAAGACCACCTCAAAGGGAGTGGGTTTTGGGAGGGGAGGAGGTAGCCTGGGAAGTAGGGCTGGAGGTTTGGGGGAAGGTTTTAAAGATGTGGTTTGGTTTTTTCTGCCAAACAGCAGAGGTGAGCAGTCAACTACTGCATCCTGTATCTATTCCCCGGGGCTGTACTCAAAAATCACCATTACAGCACAGTCTGTCGTGTACCTCTAGAGTGCAAGGAGGATGAAAACAACTTCGGGAGCACATTAAGACTACCTAGAACGTGAATGTGAACTGCAATGTAGACCTCCGATTCCTTCCAGACAAGGAGCCTGAGTTCTGTGTCAGCCCATCAACCTACAATTCTTCAACTACATGATGAAGTAGCAGAGACTGAAGACTAATGTCTTTTTCTTTTGTTAAGCTAAATAGAGTACATTAAAAAAAAAGGCTCTATCTGCCAGTTAAAAGATAACTGATTCTGCAATTATCTCACTACATCCTGTCCAGGCAAACCCCAAATGCTCACTTATTTAAGAGAGTATCAATCCCACAGGCAATACTGCGGGTTCAGAAGTTCATCGTGCATACTCAGGTGCTGGAGCCAAACCGGTACCACACTAAGTAAACAAGACACCATTTCCTTTACAACAGTGCATCAGCAGGATGATCAAACTACCACTTTTTCAAGTACTTTTACAGATATGGACAGTTAAATTCAAATACTAGCGTTGGTGACTAAAATACACCAGATGGAGATTGGGTCCAAGGATGCAGAAACACACATTATTTAAATCCACGCGCATCTGTGGCTGCTGCAGATGACACCAAGTGCAAGGTCCTACACTTGGGTCAGGGAAATTCCCAGTATCGATAGACTGGGGGATGAAGGGGTTGAGCAGCCATGCTGAGAAGGATTTGGGGATACCGGTGAACAAAAAATGGGATGTGAGCTAGAAATGAGTGCTTGCAGCCCAGAAAGCCAATCGTGTTGTGGGCTGCATAAGAAGCAGTGTGGCCAGAAGCTGAGGGAAGCAATTTTCCCCTCCATGCTGCTTTCATGAGACCCTACCTGGAGTACCGCATCCAGTTTTGGGGTCCCCAGTACAAGACAGACATGGACCTCTTAAAGTAGGTCCAGAGGACGGCCACAAAAATGATCAGAGAGGTGGAAGACTTCTGCTGTGAAGAAAGGCTGAGAATTGGTGTTGTTCAGCCTGGAGAAGAGAAGGCTCCAGGAAGACGTTGTTGAGGCATTCCTACATTTTATGGCTGCTCAAGCATAGTGGGAATGGAGATTCAAAAATGTGGAATCAGAGGGCAATAAAATGCTTAATGGCCTATATTTTGGCTAAGAAGGCAAAGGAATAAGTGTTTGCTTTCTCTCTCCCAAACATCCTTCCCCCTAGTCCTGTGGGCAGAACACTCAGCAGGCTTCCCTCGGATGTAGAGGGGCAGCTCTGAGTTGGAGGGTTTTTCTGTGCTGTGGGCAATCGAGCTGCCTCAGTGGTACCTATTTCATGGCAACAGTCAGTAAACGCTAACCATTCGAACATCTAGGGGCCATTGCCCCTTGTCCTGTCACTGGCACCACTGAGAAGAGCCCCATCCTCATGACACCCCCCCTTTAGATACTGAGAAGCACTGACAAGATCCCCCCTCCGCCTCCTCTTCTCCAGCTGAACAGACCCAGCTCTCCCAGCCTTTCCTCATGTGGAAGGTGCTCCCGGCCCTTCATCGTCTGAATCACCAGATGTCGCATGCAGTTCACTGTAGGTACTTACACACAGTCTTTACTTCAAATTTTGCTGCCATCCATCTTCCCAGAGATCCACCTCTACTCGAGCCTATTAACTGAAACCATGAGGATGCAAAATAAAAATATACAAGCAGGCCTCACATTATGGCCAAACCAAGCCCTTTCACTAAAATGGCAGAGCTAATAAAATACCGTATTAACTCATCATTTAAGCTAATAAAATACCGTATTAACTCATAATTTAATATCTGGAAAGGTGTGTGGCCTGTTGATGGCAGCCAAACAGAAGCTGTTGAGGTTCATTCCTTTTCGTTTAGCACAGACCAGAATAGGCCTTTTTTCCGATGGACAGCTATAACTGATAAATGGATCTCGACTTGGGTCAGAGGATAAATGCAACACTAAATGGGCTGTGCTTTCCACACGAAGCACTGAAAGTCCCCTTGAACAGAGGCGCACACTAAAAACCCCTGATTAGTCTTAAGACTTCAATGACAAATCTCCTAATGAGGCGTTGCCAGGCTCAGCTAAAATCTGTTGTGGGCAAAATGAAATCAACATCAAACACCTTAATGAACTGAATTACACAAAAAAAAAGTGAGGTGATAGGGTGTGATTTTTTATTTAGATGCTGCTGCAGTTTATGCAAAACGATTTAACAAATATTTCCAAATATAACACTCAAAAGCTCTTGGCTCTTTGAAGAAGATTAAAGTAAAACAACGCAATTAAATTCTACACATCAGTGTGATTCATGTACTCAAGTTATATTTCAGGTGTATCTCTGAAAAAAACCCAACTATTCAGCATACATATGGGATGTCTTTTGACAGGACAACAAAGAATTCGGGCACCTTGCTCCTATATTTAATTCATTAAGAAAAAACAAAATTTATTCAGTTGCTACAGCAAAAGCTGTAGTCAAATGGGACCCAACTCTTGGGCTGAGCTAAATCACTATGTGGGCAGTAAGTATACACAGTAGACTGGCAATGGCAAAATGGCCTATGACTGCCACACGATTAGGAGACCCATGTGGTGGGCTTGTGGGTCTGTAACTCTTCTCTCATGGATCTATTCCTCCTCCTCTGTGGAACAGGAGGCCTACACTTCCTTTTGCTTTCTTTTGGTGGCTGAGAACTGGTAACTGGTTGCCCAGGGAGGCTGTGGAGTCTTCATTCTTGGAGACCTCACCACAGTGCAATTAGCAGCAGATACCTGTAGGTCCTCACATCCTCTTCATAGTGTGATAGGCATGTACAGCGCTTCAGAGGGTCAAATGATGAATCCTTTACACCCCAAGTCACCAGAAGTGTCACATATGGAAACTCCACTGGGAGTTAAAGCCTAAAGACCCTATATTAGTTGACACACCCATCTATTCATGGCCCTACACCCTGAAGAATGGATGCTTTTATCCTCATTTAATAATGGATTAGCCAAGTGTCATGTATCTCCCTTTGTTATTCCTCAGACACTGAATCAAAGTTCTCTCATTAAACAAATACTTTTACCAGAGGGAGACAGATGAAATACTAATCCAATACAAGCGCAACCAAAGGCAGCCGGCATACAGTGCCTCCTTGGAGGGAGGCAATGAAAGTCTAAGGACTCCTGTATGCATTTATACTCATTCAGTTCCTCAGGTCATGAAGCCTCCTGGCCCAAATAAACAGCAAATGCTGATCATGATTCCTTCCTATTTGTACCATGTATAGAAACACTGCAGTGGTCTAATCCAATAAATCCAGTCTTACATACCACCGTGTAGAGTCTGTCAACAAAGCACAAGTAAAAGCCATGCACAGAAGCCTAGACAAGGTTGTCCACAGTCAGCTGGCGTATCAACAGCTACACAGAGCCCAGGCTGTGCTACCACAACTACCTTGCTAGCTCCCGTAGAGCTAAGCCAGGTACCTCAGCACAGCAAGCTCTGACACTTGCAAGCATCCTCAAGGCTGAGATGCATCTGCTGAAAGAACAAACCACGGCAAGAATCCTCTTGGCTCGTAAGATGCCTGCACCCCACTGTCACTTGGGATAAGCAATACTATCAATCACATTTTTTGGAGACACTATTAATATTAGTAGGTTATGCAAGGTAGTGTTCAGAGAGTTTATCAATGAAATGTAGTTACCAGATGGTCTCCGGTCCCTGCAAATGGTTAAAAAGGCAAAACACACAACTTTTGGACAGAAAAAGCTTGGGCTGTTTTCAAACAAAGCTACCCTTCCTCCTCAGGCCAATGCCTGGCAGGACAGACAGACCCTTAGAGGATGTTCTAAAGCTCAGCCCATTGGACTGACCACAGGAAACCAACCCTGCACAGCAGAAGGCCCCGTCTTCGATGACTGCGGCACAGAATGTTTTGTGGTGTTGCACAGGGAAGGTGCCATCACTTCTGCAGCCCAAGCTCAAACTCTCTCGGGGGGTAATCGTAACTCAGGAAGATGTTCCGTTACGCTGCCCTTTCTTCAGCAACCCTCTCTGGAGGTCGGACCATCAGCTGAATTGCTCAGTGTTACATTTTTTAAGTAGACCTCACAATTGTCCGAGCTAACTGTCCCATCCCCAGTCCTTGAACAGCTCCTTCACCAGATGAGCTCAGTGTACTTTAACAAAACACCATTCTGTTCTCCTGACAGGACAAGTAGGCACAGGAAGGAAGTTGCCTTGAACCACCACAGCAACACTAAGAACTCAAGAGCCTCAAGCGCCAACCTAACACTGGACTGACCACACCACAGTGCCTCCCTCCCCATGCTCAGGTGAGAGCATCTGCCAGGTGGAATAATCTTTCAAGTGAGGTTAATGTGCAGTATTTTCCACTTAGTGGAAGATAAATAAATAAATAGCCTCCCCACGGTTCATATGCAGGGCTGGTTTCACTCAAGAGAACATAAATTTTTTAGCCGTATCAGCTTATTTTCAATCCCAGGCCCTAGGCCTAAAAAGCAGAGTGAGAGACATGTAGGAGGTGGCTGAGAGTAGATCCAAGTAAGGCTGTTCATCAAGAGCTTTCTAGAAAGATGAAATAGTGGAGTCAAGAGTTTAGCTGAAATTTAGGATGTCAGAAAGACAGATTTTTTTTAGGGCATGATTCCCTGTACCCCAACAAAAGTAAACAGAAGAGGTATATTTAGCATGTACTGATAGAGCAAACATACACAGTGTCTTCAGAAAGTTAGCTACAGTCAACTGCAACTTGCAAGCTGCTTCTCTCCCTCTATCAGGCTGGCCTAAGATCATAATTAAGAACTCCAAAAGAGAAGTACCGAAGAGTCCCTTCTATTCGAAACTGAGCAGTTAACTCAGGTATCAGGAGGATAGTTTGGTTTTATGCTCAAATATCAGACAAAGAGGGAAGCCAGTGTGTAACCTCAAGTCATCAAATCTCTCCAAACATTTCTCTATGTGCTTAACATCAATAAAATTTCTTCTTTTCTGAACCCTGCCTTGTCTGTTCAAACTGCTTCCCAACCCCAAAGAAAGGAGCCAAGCTAATACATCTTCCATAGCACAGCTTAAAATTTGGCAGTGCTGTTCAGGCCAGTTGGAGCAGATGCCACCTTGCCCCTGGCTCCTCATTCCCCTATCCACACTGCACCTTCTTGCCATGTCAGCACAACTACTTGTGTGGCAGAAAACGTATCAGACTGAAAAAACCAAACATTTTGGCTGGTTATTTTTCAGCTGGATCAGTTCCTTGCTCTGGTTTTCCACGTGGCTACACAGACTGCTGTGCCAGCCAGAACAGGGCAGGAACACACTGTGAGCGAGGGAAGGCAGGGATGGCCTGCAGGCCCTGATGCACCGAAGTTGTGTAACACCATCTTCAGCCCTGTAACGGACTCCTGGGAAAAGCATGTCTTTTAAAATGTGCCACACGGGGTAACAAGAGGAGTTATTTCCTTTGGAAAGAGTAGGAGTGATATTATACTTGAAATTAATTGGAGGACATATTCTAAAATAATAAATACATTAAATAATTGAAGACTTCTATGTTGCATAGTTGATAATTGTACCTTAGAGGGCTGACAGTTAATTAAAAACAAATCATAAAGCTTGTACTCTCTTATTCCTAGGCAAATGCCCCAAAAGCACGTATTTAAAGTGAAACCAGCACTATTGGAAGACACTCAATCCCAGGTAAAAGGGGACAAATACAACCTGTGCATGCGACTGAGTCACCCCCAGGGCATGTCTGCAAAGCCAAGCAATAAACTGACCCAAGGGCACCTTTCACCTCCGATCTGCCCACTAACGACACACTCCTGCAACCACTAAAATCCAAAACTCCAGGCTCACTTTCAAATTATTTTGTGAAAGGTGAGGATCCTGATGACAGGGAATAAGAGCATTTTTTTTTCACCCTGAATTTGCAGAAGAGGCGAGGATTCCACCTGCTTAAACTCCAAGATTTATCTTTCTGCCCTATATTCCCTTGACCTTGCAAACACTGGACTGGGGCAAAACCTCATCTTTCCAAACAGAGATTGCAACATAGAATCTTAGTACAGTTCGGGTTGGAAGGGACCTTAAAGCCCCCCCAGTCCCCCCCCCTGCCATGGGCAGGGACCCCTTCCACTAGACCAGGTTGCTCCAAGCCTCATCCAGCCTGGCCTTGGACACTTCCAGGGATGAGGCATCCACAGCTTCTCTGGGAAACCTGTCCCAGTGCTCCCACCCTCTCTGGGAAGAATTTCTTCCCGATATCTAATCTAAATCTCCCCGCTTTCAATTTAAACCCCTTACCCCTCGTTCTGTCACTACAGGCCCTTGTAAAAAGTCCCCTCCCAGCTTCCTTGTAGGCCTC
>NW_010225075.1:38894-50043 GCF_000690775.1 Eurypyga helias
TTCAATTTTAAAGGTGTGTGGAGGGAAATCTATGTGAATTTGAACTATATTTTTTTTTTAAAACAATTCATTAATGACAGTATTTCCCTCCCTGGAGGCTGGCACAACTGAAAACCTGGTATTACAGGAGACTGATATTACCAAAAAAGGACAATAAACCACCAGTAACTGTAATTCATGGGTTTGTATTGGAGGGCTTGTTTTTAGGATGGTTATTTCTAAAACAGTTGTTTCTGTAGCATACAAGCAACTGCAGCCATGGCAGCCCAGGCCAGAACAACAGTGATGGTGTAGTAGATTGAAAAGTAAGGCATTTCCTGTGAGCCACAAATAGGCCCCTCTAACAATACATTTTAATATAGGTAAATGGCAAAGACAGAAATGGTGATCACTAAACTCTCAGCTTCTAGGCACCCAAACTATATGGATCAACTGTCGCCCTGCCGTGTCAAGGGAAAACCCCCGAGCTTAAAAATATTTGAAAGATGAGAGTAGTTCAGGTAAACGGTGTATGCATACCCAGCTTCTCCTCTTCTGTAGAAACCCGCTTTGGTTCACTGCTGGAGTCAGATACTAGGAGTAGACAGACTTTGGCCTGACCCCAGATTCCCTTTTTTAAGTTCTTACTCAATAATGTAATAGGAAGTCCTGAATGGAACAAGAAGTAAAAGTTGACTTAGAAAGAAAGGAAGGAAATGACCATCCAAGTAAAGTGTTTCCTACATTCTGCTGCTAATTAGGAGGGGAAGAATCTCCACGTTAGAATCCTCTCTGCCACTGAGCTCAAGTCTGATTTCAGCAGTACTCACGCTCTCAAATAAAAGAAAGTGATCACAGCAGATAATCAGCTGCACCCACTTCTCCTTGCCGAGATCTTGTTAATTCCTCTTCGAACAACGCAACTCTCAAGTACAAGAAGAGAGATGGATAGTTGGAACTGTTTATTGCAAACCCAAAGCTGTGTCTCTCATTAGCAGCAGGCAGTTTGCATCAATCCTGGATGCGACATTCCTGGTTCATAACACTTTCAACAGACAGAGAAATAAGAGGTGGAAAGGAAGGGAGAATTGGAGACAAATGTAAATACTGTACAATATTAAAGGCTTTGGAGGAACTCTGCCAAATACAACATGCATGTACAGCAGCGGGTACAACAGCACGCAACTTGGATGCCACTTTTATCTGCTAATGTAACATAAAGCCATAACCCTACTACAGCTTTTCTTTGTGTGAGTATTTAGAAGAATATAGGGCATTACACTGCTTTCTGTTTTTAAAAAGCTTATATTCTAAATTAAACAAAAATATTTGCAGATGTATTGTTGGTCTACTTTCCAATATTCCTAGAAGAAACCTTACAAATTAACCAGAAACATATGTTTAAGCCTTATTTAAACATACTGGAACTTCTGACAAGAATAAAAAAAAAGTTTAAAGGAATCGTTGGTGAGCTGCCTATGAAAACACATGAAAAATCTAAAATCCTGCATGAAATTCCTGAAACAAGCATTGATTTTGGAACAGCAACAACAACAAAGCGAACAATCACTAAGAAAAGGTTATCCGGAACAAGGATTTGAGCCTGCGTTGGGTTATTGTGGTGGGGTTTTGGTAGTGGAGCAGGGACCACAGAGACGGCTCCTGTTAGGAGCTGCTAGAAACCTTCTCCGCACCGTCAGACCCACCTCTGGCCATGGCCAAGCCGAGAGCCTCTATGATCACAGAATGGTTTGGGTTGGAAGGGACCTTAAAGATCATCCAGTTCCAACCCCCCTGCCCTGGGCAGGGACACCTTCCACTAGACCAGGGTGCTCCAAGCCTCATCCAGCCTGGCCTTGAAGACATCCAGGGATGGGGCATCCACAGCTTCTCTGGGCAACCTGTCCCAGTGCCTCACCACCCTCTCTGTGAAGAATTTCTTCCTGATATCTAATCTAAACCTCCCTGTTTTCAATTTGTACCTGTTACCCCTTGTCCTATCACTACAGGCCCTTGTAAAAAGTCCTCTCCCAGCACCCTTGTAGGCCCCTTCAGATACTGGAAAGCTGCAATGAGGTCTCCTCGGAGCCTCCTCTTCTCCAGGCTGAACAAGCCCAATTCTTGCAGCCTTTCATCATAGGAGAGGTGCTGCAGCCCTCGGATAATCTTCGTGGCCTCCTCTGGACTCGCTCCAAGTGGTCAACGTATTTCAGAGGGGAACACGAGAGAGCCAGCAGCAGAAACGGAAACGGTGCAGAGGAGCGGGAGGAGAGAGGAGTGGGATGTGAGCGAGACATGGCAGACACCCAGGTCAGTGCAGAAAGGAGGGAGGGGGTACCCGGAGCAGAGGTTCCCCCACAGCCCGTGGAGAGAGGGCAGGCTGTGCCCTGCAGCCATGGAGGGTCATGGGGGGCAGAGACCCCCCTGCAGCCCGGGGATGACCCCACGCCGGAGCAGGTGGGTGCCCAAAGAAGCCCAAGACTCCATGGGAAGCCCAGGCTGAAGGAGTGCACCCCACAGAAGGGACCCACGTGGGAGCAGTTAGCGAAGAAAACTGCAGCCCATGGGAAGGGCTCATGCCAGGGAGGTTCGTGGAGGACTGTCTCCAGAGGGATCCCACGCGGCAGCATTTGACGCTGTCCCACATGACATCTCTAAACTGGATTTGGCGGGTGAAACACCCGGAGGATAAGGAATTGGCTGGATGGTCGCACCCGAGGAGTTGCGGTGAATACTCTGAGCGGAGACCAGTGACAAGTGGTGTTCCTCAGGGGTCTGTACTGGGACCAGCGCTATTTAACAAGGACAAGATGATCCTTCTCCTCTACTCAGCACTGCTGAGGCCACCCTGGGGTACTGTGTCCACTTCTGGGCTCCTCAGAACAGACGTGGACATGGTATGAGTCTAGCAAAGGGCTCTAAAGATGATTAAGGGACTGGAGCACCTCTCTGACGAGAAAAGGATGAGAGAGCTGGGCCTGTTTAGCCTGGAAAAGAGAAGGATCAGGGAGAAATCTCATGAATAAGAGACAAATACCTGCAGGAAGGACATAAAAAAGATGGAGCCTGGCTCTTTTCAGTGGTACCCACTGGGAAGACCAGAGGCAATGGGCACAGACTCAAACACAGGAGGTTCTCTCTGAACATCAGGAAATCAGTTTTCACTGTGACAGTGACCAAGCACTGGCACAGGTCACCCAGAGATGCTGTGGAGTTTCCATCCTTGGAGAAGTCATCTGGTCCCGGGCAACCAACCAGCTCTAGGTGGCTCTGCTTGATTCCGAGATTCTCTGTGACTGCTGTTTTATGAAGCCTTTTTATTCTAAAAAATAAGCAGAGATGAGTGCTCCCCACCTCCGTTATTTGCACTCTCTCTCATACCCTGTAAATCCCTCCACGCTGTGGTCTCCAGCACATATGGAACACATTGCAAACAAGACAATCCGCCAGCTGCGGTGGCGACTGAGAACCGCAACACCGTTGTAAAACAAGAAACTTCAATCCCAGTTTTGGTGCAAGTATGTTAATAAGCCATAAACATAATCATAACAACAACAAGAATTTCGCCGCATTTTCTTTTTCTTTAGAGTGATTTAATTATATTAAGAAAATAAAAAAAAGCTGCACCTTGGTAAGTCAAGTAACAAAACTTTTAATTTTTCTTCTGTTTTTTAAAAGATTTTTTTTAAACCTCAGTTTTTTAAGGTGAACTTAAACTTCAGATATATTTCCAGGCGTTGTTTAAAACGCAGATATTATTAACAATACATCATTTCTGTTTGGTTTTGCTATCCATAGGTTATTACCATCCCATAGGTGTGAAGTCCCGCAGAAGCTGGATCTTTCTCCATAGTGTTTGTAAGGGTATTTTTAAACAATAATCCCATAATAGTTGACACACCCACTCTTGAAACTTATTTCCCTTCACGGTCCCCCCTTTTTTCACACACTGAATGAATCATTAGTAGTACAAGAGGAAGAACCTCTGCAGTATTATCACAGATTTCATTACTTCCTTTTTGTCAGATTTATGTGGTTCCATCCGGTTAAAAAAGCTCACCTTATCACCTTAGAGAAATTATTGAGGAACTGTTGATGTAGCTGGGTAAACCTGGCTGCCTGGGGGGGTGCAGAGCTTCCTAGCACAAGGCTACGGTTTCGCTGCACTACAGGACTTACTTCCCCCAGCTTCTGCAGGCTCACACACCTCCGTTATACACACTTGTTCAAGTGTTTCTCCTCTAAAAAGAGTCTATTTTTATGAAGAAACAAACATATTTAGAAGAGCGTAACATCTGATTTTGGTGTTGCACGTGCCATGTTCGTGTCATAAACCGTAGTGAGTATCCCAGCTCCTTCTGGTTGTTTAGTCAAGACGCAGTCTTCCCTCACATACCACAGCTAATATTCCACTCATTCCTTCCGCCAACTTTGAAACAAAGCAGCTCATAAAAAGGCTAGACAGGCTATTTCAGCTACCTTCTGCCTTTTCATTTCAGAAGTCTGCTGCAGAAGCTCACCAGCTATTTCAGATGAGACGCTGCGCTGCATTCACACTTCACACGTATAAACCATTCCCTCCCGCCTCTCGCTCCAGGGCCAAGTCCAGCTCCAGAGAACACTTCCCGAGAGCCACCTCTTGGAAAAGGCTACCTGCCGGGCTCTAGGTTAAAGGCTCCCAGTCCCAGCTGAAATACATCAACGGGCTGTGGAGACACCCCCTCTCCCATTTACCAGAGATCTCTGCCAACCCTACGGGGCAGTAATCGCTCATTTAGCGACTTCAGTAATTGCCAGTGGTTTGGGGGTTTTTTATCATGACAATCTCCACTAAGTTTGCAGGCTTGCAAAGAGACCTGTTTTTTTTCAACGGACACGAATATTCGCCTTCTTTTCTAAAGTTAGATTTAAGCTTCGGCTCCAAGTGCAGGGCCCCAACACTTGTGAAGCATTCTACCCCCTGTTCCAAAACGGGCTCAGCATTCAAAAATATCCTTTTGATCTCGTACTTTGCACACCACTTCTGGCTTTACGGTTGCTCTACCACCGAGTGGAAAGCACAGAATGAAAGGATGCAAGAGTTTCAGGGATGAGGCTGGCCTCACCAAAAAGCCAGGTCCTTGGATGTCCATCTGCACATCTGTTGTGACTTTATTTATTATTATTCACATATAATTAGCTGAAAGGGATTTGTTTCACCAGTAGTGGTTTACTTCACCACTCTGAAATAGCTACGAAAACACACTGCTGCAAAACCAAAAAACCCCACTCTTCATTGCAATAAAGTGGCCATGAAGGCATTCTCCAATCACACCAACCATTCTGAAGGCTTTCTGGGGACCAAAAAACCCCCAAAGATGACTTCTTTAAATAGCTAAGGGTAAACCACAATTTTTAAGGCCTCCATTACCCTTTGGGAAGGAAAAACCTACAGCCAGCTGCATCTTGACCTATAACACCATTTACAGAGAGAAAACAAGTGTCAGTAATGAATCCATGATGTGAGCTTCAACAGTGATAAACATCAACATCAGAATTTGTTCGTAAAAAAAGGACAAAGTCATCATATCATGCAGCTTTTCCATCAATTAACCAGATGCAGTATTTTCCACTGAGGCATTCCTCGTGCCTTCACCACTGCCGACAGAGCGACGTCACTGGGGAGTTGCAAGCCAAAGACCACCTAACAGTGTACTCTGACACAGACCGAAAAAAAACCAGTATAAGTAATTTCCACTGTGATATTTAATTTCAATCAGCCGAGTTTTGGAAAGAGGATGCTGACCTTGTGTGTGTGAGCAGACGACGGGATGCTTTCTGCTGATAATGCAGTTGAAATTCGGCTGCCCCAAGTCACATGAAAACAATGTGTAGACAGGCACAGGTATCAGAGAGTGTAACTGAGGAACAGGGATTCAGTCCCATAAAACAGGAAGCATCCTGCACTACACCTCAAGGTTCTGGTGCGTCCTTCCCCGTAGAGCAGAGGATTCTCAAAGCAGCTGTGAAGCATCAATAACCCCTGGGTAGTTTGGTACCACTGTCAGTGGCACAGATGCGTTTTTGGTTTGCTTCTGCAGATCCAGGCTCAAATATCAACCCCAGCAACACAGTTTTGTTGTTTTCTAGATTCTTTTCTAACATGGCAAGTCGTGCTCACTGCTCAGGCGTAGGTAGGGAGATAAGCTTCATGTCACCAGAGCAGGGAAATGGTGATTTTCAAAATTCCTCTAAGAGTTCTTCCATAAGTTAGGATGAAACCCTTTTAAAACATGCCTAACACCCTCTTGTGCTTCACAGACGTCTGTACACATAGTGGCTAAGACCACTAACATGCCCTCAGATCTCCTAGCAGGTTACAGAAACTATCATCACGTACCTACCTATTACGTGGTAACTGGGGGAAGTTTCTGGCCTTGGTCTTCACTTATCAAACAGGGAACAAAAATCCTGATTTCCCAGTGCACTGGTACGTCAGTTCTAGAATGATGCTTGTTTTCTGAAGTGAGGTAGGTAAAAATAAAGGACAAAAGGGGAAGCATGTAAGATACATCCTTACATAAGAGATGCACAGGAAAGCTGAGGAAGTGAGCAAGGAAAAAGAAAAACTGATCGCTGCTTTGTTTGGATAAAGAAGACATTGGCACGGTCAACACAGATTTTATCATCTAAATTAAAGAATGGGAACGACTTCTTCAAGAATGCGATTAAATAAATGATCTTGTCAGCACAGAAAAGTGGAAGAAAGGGCAGAAAGAATGTGGGTGTTAACACTAAATGTTAACATCAATAGAATACTAATGATAACGTTAAATATATATTAAGGAACCCTGCAAACACAAACTAAATCACTAATTGCACCCGCAGTTAACACATTGCTTTCTCCAAATTCCACCAATCCCTCTGATTCTACAAACTTCTGGAGACTCAGAAACCTTCTGTTTTACTCCTTGGGTGGAAGAAATCGGATACTAGAGTGGGAAAACGTCCTTTTTTCCTGCTGCTGGCCACCTGCAAGACTGAACTAGTCTCTTCATTTCTGTGCTTCTGACTCTCCCCTTTTGTTTTGTCTGTTTAGCTTTGGGGCTTGGTGGTTGGCTGATTGGGTGTTGGGGATTTTTTTTGGTGAGGGGTTTTTTTTGTGTTTTTTTGTAACTTACATTTGGCATTTTACTTAAATCTTCAGCTCTGACTGGGTGGGAATCTTGGCTTAAATTCTAATATAAATGCTTCAAGTGTTTTGGGTTTCAGAGAAATTTTAAAAATGTAACATGAACCCCTGACAAGCTTAAAAGAAAAAGGCAAAAGGCAAATTATAAAAAGTCATTTTAAGTCCTCATTTCTAAGCAGATCTTTTGGGAGAAGGGCTGTTTCAAGCAGGAACTGCACTGCCTGGGGCCAAGGGACAAACCCATTGTCTGGATTTAGCAATACTGGAACAGCCACACACTCTGTTTTCAGGTTGTGACTGGCATTAGCAAGATTCAGTCTCCATTAGGAACCAAAAAAGTAATTTTCACTCGTCCCTATCAGGAACTCTCTCGAAAGCACGCCCTGAGTAAGGGCTGAGAACGAGTTTTGGGATCTACACGTGTGCGGATGCAGATGTATAAACACAGATGTATGCAGACATATCTGTCTGTAAGTGCTTGTGTGTGTGTTTCTAATACGCTTTCAGAAATCTTGTTTCCTGTTGGAAGATTCAAAGACACAAATCACCCACCCATGGACAAAAGCTACATATTCTTTACTTCTCAAGACAAATTTTCCTGGTGATATATAATCAGATTTTACATACTTTGTGACTCACTGACTAATTAGATCAGTGCAGCATACTCCCCCTGTCCCTCCCTTTTTGTAGTAGGGACTTTCATCGCCCGTAGCTACACAAGTGTGGTTGCTTTTGCCAAATACTTGGAGATACTGCTAATGGCTGCATTTGAACTCTGTTGCTGCATATCAGTATGGAGGAGGGGGAAGTTGTGTATTTTAATCCATATTGTGATTGCTTTGATGTTGTTTGTAATGAGGAATATGGTTTTATTTATACATATCAGAGCTGTTATAGGAATTTGTGCTTCCCAAGGGATTAGATTTCCACAATCAAACAAACACAGTGTATACTTAGAAGAAGGGGGAGGCTAAGTAGAGGTCAATTTTCCACTCACAAACTACAGTGCTCAGCCTCTTTCAGTTATTTCCATGCACGGTTCCAAACACTTGTACAGAAAGCCATCAGTTATGCCACCTTCCATGCAAGGAAAGCGAGCCTGGATAGTGCCACACATTGCTGTAGGTCACATGGATGGCTAATACAGCGTTACCAAGAGTCACAGGAGCCACTGCTGCCCCCAGACTGATGCTGCCACCCACACATTTTGAAAAAACGCACAGGAATGACCAGGAATGGGGATCTGTAATATTCCCATCCCTCACAGGCAGTGTGTAAGAGGGCAGAAAGAACAAAGTTTGGCTGAGGAGGTTTCTAAAAGGAATACAAAAAATTGAACCAGGGGAATAGGTATGGATCCTGTTACTCCTCCTACTTCCAAATGCTGAGACCACAAACTACAGCACTACTTCTTCTCCCTTCAGAAGCTCAAAGCCCATGTACAAATTATTACAGACTCTTGAAATGATGAAAGGCTGAGAGAATTGGGCTTGTTCAGCCTGAAGAAGAGAAGGCTCCAGGGAGACCTTATAGCCCCTTCCAGTACCTGAAGGGGCTACAAGGAAGCTGGGGGGGGGACTTTTTACAAGGGCCTGTAGTACCAGGACAAAGGGTAACGGGTTTAAACTGAAAGTGGGGAGGTTTAGATTGGATATCAGGAAGAAGTTCTTCCTGGAGAGGGTGGGGAGGCACTGGGACAGGCTGCCCAGAGAAGCTGTGGATGCCCCATCCCTGGAAGTGTCCAAGGCCAGGCTGGATGAGGCTTGGAGCAACCTGGTCTAGTGCAAGGTGTCCCTGCCCATGGCAGGGGGGTTGGAACTAGATGAAATCTTTAAGGTCCCTTCCAACCCAAACCATTCTGTGATTCTATGAAATAAGGCATTTATGCCAGAGGCAAGAAGGAAGCTGCACCTCTACAATATAGAGAAATGATGCCTCATCCCTGATTTCCAAGGTCAAGGACTTTGTATCCAAGATGGAGATTACCGTTCTGGGGAAAAATACCCACCATTAAGTGAAGTTTCTGGCACAGCTCACTTCCATGTACATTAGAGCCTAACTGAGTACCAGCTCTTACTGTATGAAAGCCTGGAAAATAAATCTGTCTTGCCAAAGTGAATTTTGCCTCCCTGTTGTCATTTTGAGAGTGCTGCAAGGGCTTTCATCATTTCAGTTTCACAAACTCCTCTTAGCCCCATTTAAAAGTTTAATTTTAACATGAGGATCTTCTAAAATTACAATATCTGAGCACTTGAAACAGGAGAAGAACCTTCCAGAGTACTTTGCGGACTCTCCAGAGAGAGTCCTTTTCAGAATGAAACTGCTGCTTGGGGTGTATCTCTGTCTCTTTGTATTTTTTCAGTGTTTTGTTTTGACTGATTTAGTTGTTTACGATCATCATATTCTGGTGGAAAGAAATTCTGAGGGTGAAAGTGGAGGGGAAGGAGAGTGACAGTGTTACAGCACTCCAGATCTGGTAGAAAAGGCACTTGTACAAACCTTTCAGCACCTTCTGAAAACAGTCGGATTCGCTGTAGAACTACCAAAGGTAGAGGGCTCAGGTAATAAATGGGGAACCTGGATGCTCCTGGCTACCAGAACAACACTCTTCACTCACAGGCGTGTGAGAAAACTGAGTTTCTCTCTGGCCCAGCGAGTGGCACATTGTAAGTACCCTTTAGACAGTAAGAAAGCTGCTGCAACTGCTCATTTATCTAAGGAATGCAAACTCCACCTGAATAAAATCTCCCAGTACTGCTGCTGGACAGGACTAGACTGCATCATTCTCCATGATCCGTCTGACCAAGGTGAGGTGGCACTGAGCCTGACTGGAGCAGAGGGTAAGGACAGATGGACATCCACCCGTCGGGCACGCCTGGCACTGCAACAGCCCCAGCTGAACACACAGGGTCTTACCTGCTACAGAGAACGGCTTAAGGCCACGTCTGAGCCTTAATTCCCAGCTCACGGACAAGCCAGGTCTCGAGGATGCTGCAGAGAAGCCTGCGCGTCAGCAGAGGCACAAACCCATGGAGAACCTCCCCCCGGATTTTATTAAACAGGGCTGAAAACCAGAGAGTAATCTAAAGACACCAAAACAATTAATTTTCTACTCCGAGTTCCTGGGTTGACATAGACGAGGAGCATTTATAACCATTCCGTACATCTACTGGAAACGTATCCTTTTTTTTCTGAGCCTGAGGACATGGGAGGAGTCAGCCACTGTGACTACAAAAATACCAGTTTCCTGTTTAAATTTGGGACCATATTTAGACTGGATGGCTTATGTCTGAGAGGTTTCTCTGGACAGAGGGAAGGTTTGTTTGTTTGTTTGTATTACGGATAAGGCATTTTCCCGATTGGGATCACAGTGTTTATGTTTGTCAATTTTACACCGATTGTGAGTAAAAAAATCAACTCAGTTACTCAAACACTGCCCATGGCAAGTCTGTTCAGTGCATACAATCCCAATTCCTTTTTTAAAAGAATTGATCATTTCCACATGAAAATTATTTCAGATGGTGGGAACGCCTGGAGCATGCAGCTCTTAACGTAGTAAATTATCAGATACCAAAGGAAGTTCTTCTCCGGAAGGAAGCTGAAGCTGGTTCCATCAGAAAAAGGAGACTTCCCATGACCCTCCACTGCCTGTATCTTAATGCTGTTGCGTGACTCAACTGCATATTCAACACAAGAGACTTGTACCTACGCCTTGACCACCAACAGCTGGCACTGCCCACTCCCTTGGTTCTCTAAGGAACTGTCAAAAGCAGCTGCAATATGGAGAAAAAAATACCATTGGGCGGTGAGGTGGGTTGGGAACTGGCTGGAGGAAAGAGCTCAGAGAGTTGCGGTCAAGGGGGCAGTCTAGTTGGAGGCCTGTGGCGAGTGGCCTCCCCCAGGGGTCAGTGCTGGGTCCAGCCCTATTCAACATACTCATCAAGGACCTGGAGGAAGGAATGGAATTACCTCTCGCAAGTTTGCTGCCGATACCAAACT
>NW_010225076.1:0-21471 GCF_000690775.1 Eurypyga helias
TGTCATGTGAGACAGTATCGAAGGGGAGAGTATTAAGGGGAGAGTAGATCAGTCAGTGGAAATAAAATCCACTACAGTTTACTAAATACATAGAAACTACATCTGATTCAGGAAATCCCTCAGCTGGAGATAGTACAAAACTGTGAGTCCTCAGGGCATGCTAATATTTGCTTGCTCTGTTCTTGTTTTTCCCCAGTCATCTGCTTATGACCATCGTTCTCACTGGATTTCCCCTTATAAACAGGCTTTATTTCATGTTTAATACCAGGTACCCATCCAGTGTGAAGAATTGAAATTTTAAAAAAAGGCAAAAAATTAGAGACATCAAAGAGAAAGAGACCCAAAGGGTTAAAAGTAGAAAAAAGTACATGTGGCTGTGGCAGGGACAACACAAAACAACCCCAAGAAGGGCATGCCAACCACTCCTCCAAGGCACCCCGCTTAAGGCACCCAAGGAAATAATTGACATTGCTCTGTGGTCTTTTCCCAAATGTAAGGAACAGAACAAATGAACACAGGCTGGTCCTGCACACACCAGATCCTATCAAGTTTCCTTCCCAAGAAGCTGTGAACAGCCGGCATAGACAGGGCTGCGAGGAGGTTGACAATAAGGTCTTGTGACTTTGTGGGTCCTCAGGTGAGGAGGGTGTCAATGAGGAGGTGAAGGGGCGAAATGCAGCCACAACCTCAAGGACTGAGGGAGCTGGAAGAACTCTGGGGTTGTGCACTCTACATACCTGTTTGCCAGAGCTCCTGTCACACTGCAAATCAGTGAGAACTACTTATGAAGTACTTTGTGCAACACTAGTCATCATACCTGTGCCAGTTCCATCTTCTCCCTGAATACAGCATCACCTGCATTCATTCTCTGCTTTAGTATTTACCAACAATTCTTTCAGCTGAAAAATCTAAGCACCAACTGGGGCCGGTCCATGCTGTGTTACAGACTTTATGGACAGGCTGCCTATCATAGAATCATGCAACAGTTTGGGTTGGAAGAGACCTTAGAGATCATCTAGTTCCAACCCCCCTGCCATGGGCAGGGACACCTTCCACTAGACCAGGTTGCTCAAAGCCTCATCCAGCCTGGCCTTGAACACTTCCAGGGATGGGGCATCCACAGCTGCTCTGGGCAACCTGTTCCAGTGCCTCACCACCCTCTCAGTGAAGAATTTCTTCATTACATCCAATTTAAACCTCCCCACTTTCAATTTAAACCCACAACCCCTTGTCCTGTCACTACAGGCCCTTGTAAAATGTCTCCCCCAGCTTCCTTGTAGCCCCTTCAGGTACTGGAAGGCTGCAATAAGGTCTCCCCGGAGCCTTCTCTTCTCCAGACTGAACAAGACCAACTCTTTCAGCCTGTCCCCATAGCAGAGGTGCTCCAGCCCTCTGAGCATCTTCGTGGCCTCCTCTGGACTCACTCCAACTAATCTATATCCTTCTGATGTTGAGGGCTCCACAGCTGGATGCAGTATTCCAGGTGTCATCCATCCCAGTTCTGGTTCTTTTGGCATGTTTCTCTCTCCACATCTCACATGAGGAAGGGCTCACACCCTCTGAGAGGAGTGAAGATTGTGGTACTCGTTATCATGGCCAGTGGTGTCCATGTGCAAGGGAGGAAGAGGTTGCACTTGAGGCACAGTGCACACTGCTGATGTGTGACAACGCCTATCCTTTCAAATGGCCGAGACTTAAGCAGTGCAGAAACAGGCCAATCCACCCTGTTTGGTCAGGAGGCACTCTTTCGTGTGAATATGACCAACAATATTAAGGTAAGCTATAAATAAAGAGTAGTGTAGTGATGCAGTTCCAGCACCTCAGATTTCAAAACTCAACATTTAAACAAGGTAGACAGAATAATTGCATGGCAGATAATTGATGTGAGTCTAAACAGTGCCCTCCAAATAGCCAGTGCTTTTATCCTTTACCTCAAATGCAAGTTTTTCCATATCATTATCATAGTTAAATGTGGTAAGGAATTAAAACACAGCACTTGTGCAATCTGTTTCAGAAGACTTCGACTTCTGGGTGGTTTTAGAGTGAAATAATTATTAATTGCTCTCAGAGGAATTCAGCAGCCTGTAGAAAGTATGGATGACTTGTTATGTGCAAATAATTAAAGCTTGTTTAAATTTATTTGTTCATTTTTGGGCATGGTGTGTGCTATACAGATTTGTGAGCCAAAAAGCAACATGGTGTTAGGCCATTTGTGCTTTCAAAGACAGTGTAATGTAAGATAAGAAGCTTTAGCATATACATGCTGTGCTAAATTTTCCAAGTGCACCGCAAACATTGGCAAACCTGTTTTCAGAATGGGAGAACCATGTTGCACAGTAGCTTATATGCACCTGTCTCCAAGGGTAAGGCTACACTCCTTGTCAGGCCCTGCGTGCAACCTCTTTCCACCTTGGTTCTTTGCAGGCCCTGGCTGCCTGGTCTTAGGGACGGCTTTTGAGACAACTATATGGCCATCAGCCAGAGGGCTGTGGGAAAAGAGCTGTGAGAAGCAGGTTTCTACCCTTCTTTCCAAGGGAACTGGGTCCAACTGAGACCCTCACCCTTGATTTCTGCCCAAGTGGCGTTTGCATGTGTGCCTGTGCTTGAACATTTCCAGCTGGCTTTACTTCCAAGATTGACCCTGAACCTGCCTCTTCACTATGGATGTTTCAGGTGATCTGGACTCTTGGCTGACTCTGGTTGTTGTCACTGTACCTCACTGCTCCCAGCACATCCTGGAGAACCATCCTGTCATCGACCAAGGCACCAGCTTCGCAGCTCCCATGGACAGGCAGCCAAGCTGCACGGTTGCCCCAGGTGATCTTGGAGAGCATCACATCCCAACAGCTGGCATTCCATGACCTTAATCTCACCACCTGGTTTGCCCAGACAGGCTGTCCAAGAGCCACCTGGGAGGCAGCTGGGTCACAGAGCAAGCTGTAATCATGGTTTCATGTCAAAGGTTGTGTAGACATAGGCAAAGTGATTTAAAAAGCTATGTGAAGAGAGAGCTAAGTCTATTCAAATATCAGATACCATAATTCATCCTGATTAGCCAGAGATGATTCAACAGCTGTAACCATTTAGGCTACAATTCAGAAAGGCAAATACTTTAACCTAATGCTAGCAGGGGATTGCCAAGGAAAGGGAAGAACTGAAAAGAAAATACATCAAAATTTCAAACTTCATCCTGGAAACAGAATTCCAAAACTTCATTAAAATGTTTATGCTGAATGTATCAAAATATAGCTCAGTTATACCAAAAAAAAAATTGTTTCCAATTTGTTGAGAAGGATCAAGAGCACCCAAGGTGGATGCAAGGTAGACAAAACTTAGGTCCAAGAAAAGTGATGAAGAAAGCTATTATCCAGCAGTGCCTTATCATGAAGGCATCTAAAATTTAGTGGGTGCCTCTGTTATGCTTTTTCATGGTCTCAAAGCTCCCTAGGTGTTTGTACATCCACAGTAGAGCCTCAGCTGTGAGGCACATTCTCGCTTATGCCCTACCATGACCCAGAGATAAGGGTGTCCATCTACAGCTGCGGTCCATTAGAGCCTGCTTCCAACACACATAGAGCGCTGGGGCCCGCATGTAGCACAGCATGGGCATCTACTACCAAAAACCTGGACAGTGCCGGCAGCAGCCTTTTTTCTAGAGGCTCTGCCAAGGGACAGAAAAGAGCATAAGATCAATGTGGCCTGGAGGACTCTGACTTGCATAGGATGTAGAAGACACAGGCATGATGTTTGCCAGACAAGGGCAAGATAGGTCAGCCCCCAGCTCCCATGTGAGCTTTCTGTTAAAAGGACCAGAAGAAGCTGCATCTCCTCCAACAAGTCACATTGAAGGTAGGACATGGAGCCTCATCTCCACTGATTAACTAGTTTCCAGGAACTCATTTCTGCCAGTGTGGTTCCTCACATCCCATGACAGTTTTGTGTTATGCAGAACTACCCCTTCAGTGAGAGGAAAGGAAAGAGGCACAGGGTCTATGAAGACTGAACCTGGGCGTGTAGCATGCTGTGATTGTACTACTACTTTCCTCCAGTGTGTACAGGCTTTGAAATAACGTTCACTTCTCACCATCTCACTGTCAGTGGAATGCAGCTAAGTCATTGAAATTATATTAGGGGTGACGTAGGCCTTCAATGTGTAGTGCCCTTTTGAACTACTAATCACTCTAGAAAAAGTGGTCAGGTAGTGTATTTCTCTTCCTTGAGTTCACAAGATTAATTACTTGTCTTCAAGGAGAGGTTCATGTAGCTCTGGGTTTCGACTGGGTGGAGACTTTCCCAGAGCAGCAAAGACATCAGTAACTGCAGCGCCGTGTTAAGAGACATCGCCGCTAAGCGAGGATGCGCTGTTAAGATCAGTGTCTGAGAAGAAGCGCTTAGGACCTCTTTTGCCCAGTTTGCTCTTATAAATTGTTTACTATTGATAAGGTTAAAAGGTTTTAAGATTAAAAAACCTTTCTTCAATAAACCTGTCTGTCAAAGGCAAAGTGAGTAGTCTTCGGATGCAACTGGTTGTTTAAGGCAATTTGATATAAGCTACTTTTCCTGCAAGATCCTGGTTTTTAGTGGCAGAGAAAAAGTTGACCACCTGCTTGCACACTGTCAAAAACAGCAGTAGGACTCAACTTCCTAGGTGTTCATATTTGGCATTAATTGCTCTGTTCAAAGGCAATGGCCATCCTCACAATATTTCCTGGCTACCCTGCTCAATCAATTAAATTTATTCTTTCAATCAGGTAATTTCCAATAGGTAATGCATTGACATTTATGTATATGCCAAAGATCTGTGGTTTGTGTTATATGAACAATGTAGCTATATAGGTGCAGGCTCTCGAAGTCTTCCCACCAGGAAACATTTCCCAAGTCTGCAGCTTCAGAAACTGAGCAGATGCATCGTGCAATGTTAAAGTAGTATATTTTAAAGGGAGCCAAGCACCTTAAAACTGAAATGAGCTAGAAAAAAAGAATTGCTGAAGACTAGGTAAAACTGCTTAGATTATTTCTTTTATGTTTAAGAAGCCACAGAAAAATTCAGCAGAAGCAACTTGTGGTACACCTGTGACTGTACTGGTACACCTGGGACAAGAATCAGGTAAGAGTTCCACAACAGTAACACATGGAGATTAAATTTTATATCCTCTTAGGAAAAGCGGCATCCTTCATAAATTGTGTTCTTAAAACCTGAGCATAATCTATGTAGGGAGAGAAAATAAGGTGTAACACCAATAGAACCTGATTTTTAAACAAACTCCAAACATGTACCATTTCAGTATCAGTAGGAAAATTTAAATAAAGGTCATTTTAATTTCTTCAGGATATTACAGTGCTAATAGTACCCAGACAGTGTCAAAATACAGATGATATAAACTATCAGATTGTACTTTGAGAGTATATTCAAGAAAAGTCATTCAAGTAGTGCTGACCCAAGTTAACAACATATGGCACCACACAAACTCAGAAAGACTGTTCTGGACCTGAGCTGGCTCAAACTGAGCTAGGTTTGATATCTCTGCATGACTTTCATAGTTAACGTACTACCTGAAGATCTACTTTTGGATAATCAGTAGTTTTTCGCACTACAGTTTGCACCCATTGCCTCTTGTCCTTCCACTGGGCACTAATGAGAAGCATCTGCCTCCCATAGCACACTACTGGGTTCCCCTACTTTACCCTCCTAGTCAAAAAGGTTTGCATAATATCCTCCCAAGCCACATTTTGTGTCCATTGACCCTTTTTATATACTTTGCCACAAAAGATAAAAGTTTGGCTCTGTCATCTTTGTAACCCTGCTTCTACTGCTATCCTACACCCTGCTGATACTTCTACACTCTTTAGGCTTCTCTTTGCCAGAAACAAACACTCCCAGCTCCCTCAGCTTCTCCTCAGAGGTGATGTGTTCTGGGCTCCCAACCAGCTTGGTAGCCCCTTTAGTGCCTCTCCAGTTTCTCCCTCTCAAACTGTGGCCAAACCTAGACTCTGTATCCCAGGTGAGGCCTCACAAGCACCAAGTAAAGGGTAATTAACACTTCCCTTGACGACCTAGCCATGCTCCTCTTAAGGTAGTGCAATATGCAGTCTGCCTTACTCACTCATGTTGTTCTTCAGTCAAATCCTGTCCTTGCTCTAAGCCATAAATATCTAACCATTGTTTGAAACGAATCAGTAACTGTAATGACATAGTTAACGTATGCTGCTCTTGAAAGATATACCCCAGAGTCCACTGTTTCATGTTCCAGTGGCAAACAAGCTGACCACAATAAATTAACATCACAGAAAATAATAAAATAGCTCAATCACACTGAGCATTGCTGAGCCAATCTGATACTTGGCACACCTTCAGAGTTTGCAGACTTATTCTGCTGGTCTATGTGATAGGTCAGAGCAGATTTCTGCTGGAAGAATAGATCCCATCTGAAAATCAGAGCTCTATCTTTCTTAGTCAAGGAGGTCAGGCAGTAGCACAAATTCCAGAATTGGTGTGTGGTATGTGCAAAATCTATTTATCTCTAGAAAAATACTTCAGAGCCAGAGCATGACTTCTGAAGTACTGACATACACCTCCACCCATCCCTTCAAAAACTCTCCCTCAAAACCCAAACCTTCCATCCTGGCCTAGATGAGAGATCTTGGCTGAAGGCCCAGCAGTCCTTGCAGTCTGCCTAAACCCAGCTTGGGTGGACCCTGAAATGAGATACGGTATCTCTCTTTTCATTGTAGAGGCAATGGTTTAAAGATAAGCAGTGAGAGAATTGTGTTCAAGCTGACTGTTAGGAACTCCAAGAAAGGCTAAGTGTTGGGGAATGAAAAAATGAATGTTTTTAGAATAATGAAGGAATAAACTGAGAAAATTAGTTTTTATTTAAACACTAAGCACCCTCTGCAAGGCATTTAGCAGCTTCCACTCCCAGTAGCTTTGGTGGGAGAGACTGTTCTGTCAGCTGCTCCCCTTATATTTAGCAAAACCTTGAGCCCTCTGAGACACTTAGCTCATGCTAAGTGATCATATGCCAAGTATAGTGATGAGGAGTGATCTTGCTGCCTGATTGGAATTACACAATGAGAAAGAGTGGAAATAAGTTGGTGTTTAAAAGTACTTGTGCCTTAAGGACATGGATGTGCAAGTCCCTGACTCCCTGAGCTATGGCACTGCTTTAGAACATGCTGCTATCCAGTGACACCTGTCCCCTTGACTGCCACCATGGCCATTGAACCAGGAGCTTCAGAAGCATCTTCGGTCCTAGAGCATGACCAAGGGACACACAGAAAGTGTACTCCCACTGAAGAGGCACAGGCAAGGCCCTGGAGCTTGAACCTACCAGGGGGTTACACTCAGGGAGCAACAAGAACAGGATTGCGCCAGGAAGGAGGACAAGTCAGCAGCCAAGGGTGACCCCAGCACAGGCCATGCCCTCACCAACAAGGCACCATCCTCACAAGGGCTGAGCACAGCAGGCAGGGCCAGGGGCTGTAGCAGGGACCATCAACAGCCCCCAGCACAAGTGATGAACCAGGGCCAGGGTCCACTCAGACATTCCTGTCAGGAATAAAAAGAAACGGAGCTGGAGACAGTGCTGAAGACAAGCTGTGACGTATGACTGAGGAGTCCATCCAGGATACAAACTAACTACGGAGTAGTTCCAAGGCCCATTGAGGAGGCAGGGCTGGAGACACACCTACAACACAGCTCAGGACAAGATTACGTGCCCATTCCTGATCTTAGGGAGTCCCTGGACAGAAGACATATGGGTAAGTGTCCCAGCTGAGGCTGATTGGGGCCATTAAGCCTATCAGTGCCCTCGAGGCACAGACAGTTACCTCACACGGCCCTAATTCCAGTTTGAGGCATTTTACTGTGTTATAGAAAGATGTCACTTTAAAGAGCTGGAAGGACAAGCAAGCTGGAAGGACAGCAGCCCAAGCAGGAAGCAGAAGCCATCAACCTGGCTCTCCTTGTTCATAAGGACTAAGCACATGTGCCCAGAGCCGCCGAATCCCATTTGCAAGAAATCATTAAACGTTGTACTGAGACCAGCTGATATTAGTAAGGCCTCACAATCCCTGTTGTCGACAGCTCATTCGCATAATTCATGGCTGCCTCCAATTATCTGTGGGAGATTTGCAAGCCGGACTCTCAGCTTGTGAAGGAGGTTCCACATGGGCAGGCGCTTAATGAACAGATTGGATTATAAACACTAGCTAATCTTTCCCACATGTACACCTGAAGAATATCACAAGTGACAGCTGTTTAAATTTCCAAGGAAATTAATGATTCCTAAAGAGGCAAGGCTTATCAAGGCTTTGACTGGGCCTGATAACAGACAACCACCAAGGGGCAAATTGTTTATAATAGTCTATAAGTGCCTCATTCTATGGGTTCATCTTGGAAACTTTTATTGACATCGTCCCTTTTATTAATGTTTGTGCTGGCAAAGACTAGAACAGCTTTGTTCAATCCTCTGATGATATTAGGCTACTAAGGCCTCTAATGAGCATCTCGTATCTTCAGGTCACAGTCAGTTTAAAATGATTGGTACTGGGGCCAGGATACCATGTGCTCAGCTGAACCCTATGAGACAGCAGCATTGTGCCTGCCCCATGCAGAGCTCACATCCTTGCGGGGCCCATCTGCGAGACTGCTAAAACATTAACTCGTGTGTGGTGCGTCATTTGATGCATTCCCTGTCTTGAGTTTGGGGGGTAAATGGGCAGGGGGGGAGGGGGTTGGTGGTGGGAAGAGGGCAATCCAGACTATAACCAACCTTTTCTAATAGACCACATGCAGAAAAAGAAAGCCCCTTCCTTTGTCCCCTTTTGCAGAAAGCCTGTACCTTTACATTAGGACACACGACCTCCATCAGTTGCCCTGGTGTTCCTCCTTCCCCATGGAGCACATGGCAGGACACATTCTTATTTCCAAGTGGACATTTCAGAGCCTATTCTATTTTAAAGAAGTCATTAAAAAAAAAAAAAAAAGGCATCCACACTGGCCATGGAAAGATCTTTGTTAAACTCAGGGGTCAAGGAAAAGGAATTAGTTACAGCAAGTCATTCTTCTCAAGCTACAAGTAACGCAATGCCTGTGCAGAACTGGCTACTTGTGGGATTATTTTAAAGTTCAAACTTCTCTTCTTGGTCAACAAGTGTTTTACAAAGGAGCATGGAACTAATTTAAATTCAAGGCTACAGACAAAACAAATGTCTCTCAAACAGTTTATAAATGTTTTCTTGCATAAGAATAACTCTGTGATCCATCACTGAGCTCACTGCTGAAGTGTCTGGCCACAGCAAGGGACCTATTCCTCCTGCCGCATGGGTGTAGACCAGAATTGGTTCAGTTGAAACAAATGGATGAAGGTGATGGTTAAAGTCAGGCTAAAGCCAATGGAACTGGAAGGAGTCTGACTTGTATTTTATCTAAACCCATGCTAATATTACTGTCTGACCCATTGCACTCAATTAAGCCAATTTTGGATGTATGTCATATTCTGCAAATCAGCTCTTTCCCAGTCTATATTCATATCATTACATTGATTCTGCTTAGTGAAGGTCTGGCCCAGTACTTTTGACTTCAATTTCTCTGTCATTCATCATCAAAATTAGTTGGAGTCTTCACTTAAAAAACATTGGAACCTCCAATGAAAAGATACCTCCAATGAAAACCATTTCTGTGTGCATTATTTCCTGTGCTTTCTCTGACTACCATGGCATTTTTCCTGAGAATAAATACGAAGGAGAAGTAAATCACTGACCTTATGACTGGATTAATAAATAATGGATATTTTAAAATACAACTTTCAGGCAAAAGATGATCTATGTCCACCCAGCACATGTACATACACACACACATACATCATTTCCTCAGTTTTATTTTAGAATCTTGCACGATTGGGCTTTTTCTTCAGATGCTGAATATCTGCCACAGACAGTGTTCTATTATAATCATAACAATGTGATACTATATTAGGAAAGGAACTCAATTTGTAGGACATTTGGAATCTTTGTTAGTTACAATTCAAGCCAGTTTGCTGTCATGAGGCAAAGAAACCAAGAACAGCTAGTGTAAGCAGATGATGTTGTTAGCAGGTAGTAGCCTTGGTCAGACTGACTGTTTAGAAACTTTCTGCTGGATTTCTAATAAAATCAAATTCTTGAACAGTGTAGGCAAGGGTATGGCTGTTCACTTCTCTGCTTTAAGTTTTATATTTTGTTAAGACTATTTCTGCTGCCATACATGTATTTCTCAGTGGCTAATACAATACTTCTTAATCAACATTAAATGACTCTTCTTAAATAGCAAAGCAAGTGTAAAGTCATACAAAATGGACTTACTTGTGACACCGGTTGGTTTAAGGCAGACAAGGGGAGTGCTGAAGCCATGTGGAATAAATCAGGCATGACGTTTCCTGAGCTGTACCTTTCTTTTTCTTCCTATTTTTCTTTTTTTTTTTCCCCTAATATTCCATGTTTTGTCTTGAATGAAGACCTTGACCCCTTTCATGGCCTGGGGAGGCTGCATCCCCAGGAGCTGGAGAGAACATTCTGACCGGTGGGAAGGGTATGGCAGAGATCCCCTGGCACAGCAGGAAGGAGAGGAAATGAGGGAAGGGAGAATTATTTCCTTCTCACCATGGCTCTGCAACCTCGCCACTGTTATCAATGATATACCCATCCTGCCTTAATGCAACTAGTTTTATGATACAGCTACACATCACTCCAGGAATTTCTTTCTGCTTTCAGAGATCACTGTTCAAATGCCTATGCCTGATTCTCGAGGTCAGATATCTGGTCTTTCTATGACAGAAAGACCAAAAAACAAACAAACAAACCACCACATAAACCCCAAACCAAAGCAAAAAAAAAAAAAAAAAAAAAAAAAAAAAGCATGCTTTTCCTACAAACAAACAAACCACCACATAAACCCCAAAACAAAAAAAAAAAAAAAAAAAAAAAAAAAAAAGAAGTGACTGCTTCTCATGAATCCCATAGAGGACATAGAACTGGGGAGGGGGAGAAAGAGTCAACAAAACCCTTTTCCTACAGGGCTAAAAATTTGCTCGAATGGGCTGAGAGAATTTACACGACTAAGTAAAACAGTGCCATCTGATGGCCTCACTCAAAAGGGTAAACAAGGTGACGAAGTAATCTGCAGGCCTGGCAACCTACCTTCAGTCCTCAGGAGAATGACCTGACCAATACTAGATTTGATTAAAAGAAGGTGCTGCCCAAGGAATTCATATTTAAATAGCCTTTTCCCATGAGCCTATGACAAGCTACTTTTTTTAAAAAAAAGGGTTATGTGTTCTCTTTTTTAAAAAAGGTAATAGGGTTTAAATCATTTCCATGGTGAGATATGTGATTTAGTACTGTGGAACATTTGGACTGAGCAACTGCAGCAAGTGAAACATATAGGTCATGTTAAATGCACTAATTACTGGGTAATAGACCCTCAAGTGACATTCCAGAGCAGGAAGCAATGCAGGGGAGATGAGGGTCCTGAAATTTCTCAGGAAAAGCCAGTGTGTTACAGGGGCAGAGTAGATAGCTATGGAGGATGACAGAAAAAGAAAGGAAATATTATATGATTGATTGGCATTTATGTGTTGATATCTCTTTGACAATGTAAACAACTGTGGGTTTCATCCTTGCAGAATACATTGTCCTTAAATAGTTACTGGAAATTTGTAGGACAAAGTTAACATAGGGGATTTTTTAAAATCTGATTGATTCTTCTCCAAGACCCCAGGCAAGAGACTTTGTTTTGAAGAATGAGTCGTGTGCATTCCCTGTTAAAGTAAATATAGATATGATGTTTCAGAGTTTTAGTCATAACTTCTAGGTGTTTGGTGTGGCTTCTTATCACTAGACTGCATTCTCCTAAGCCTCTTCTTCCTATAGTGCCTGAAATTATGTCACTGATTTTGGAAAGATCTTCTTAGATCAATTCCAAATGTAAAAGTGACCTTTTAATTGATTTACATCTTGATTATTGTATTACAGCATAGGTAAACCAAGCATATTTTCCCAGGTCTGAATTCCTGTAAATATGCAAAATTGGACAGCAAAATTTATTTCATTTGCTGCAGCGAAATAGCAAGAGCCATCCCTGGCCACAGAAATCAGTTCATGGCCCTATAATGTAAACAGGTTTTATCAATGAGCCAAGAGAAAACCTTAAATCATTATTTATACAATCTCTAAATAACACAAATACTGGAAATATATATAAATATTGGAAAGAAAAGACTTTTGAAACAGAGCTGGACCATTTGGTAAGTAAAGTTCAGATCAGTGTTACAGTGTTCAGCATAGGTAAAAGAAAAAGTTGGGGGAAATGTGTATCTTTTTAGGACTCACTTTATCTTCAACAAGGAGTCTCCTAAAAATGTTTGGGGATCATGATAGTTAATTAGTTGAATATTAACTGGCTTCTTTCATGTTTGTCCTCAACTTCCTTCCTAACTCTTCATTTTTACAAACCAAAATCCCCACTTTTGTTTCCCCACAAAATGATTAGTCTCAGAAAGCAAAAGCAATGCTGAACCATTTTCATGCAAGAATAATTTTTTCAGGCACTAAAAAGAATATGAAAAATTTTGCTTTAGCTAATCATTTTCTTTGGGGTTCTAACTCCTGTCTGGGGAATGTTCATAGAGGAAAGCCCTGTTCAAACATCGGTCTCAGAGGGGGATTAGGTGGATGAGATATGAAAGGCCAGGGTAGAAAAAGGGGTTGTGCTGAACCTGGAAAGGATTGTGTCATTTATGGCTGCTTGGAGGGAGAGAAGGAAACAGGGAATGATGGCAGGTGCAGAGGGGATGGGATTGGTGAGATGTCGGCATCTCACACATAAAGAAAGCATCATTGACGCTTTGGGAAAACAGAAATTAATATGCAAACCGTATGCCTGATACATCTTATTGCACTTGACATTTCCTTGACCTACCTGAGTCAGTCCTTGATGTTAACAGGAGAACAATCAGTTCTATGCCAAAAGCTGTTATTACCCCAATTTCATAGGAAAGCTCACTTCGTATTTAGATTCTACAGTTTACACATTGGCCTTTATTAAATACAGGAGCTACTTTTCAATAAAGACGTAATTTAAAAACTCAGGTTACTAAGCTTTTCTTTTGTGTATTATGTGTGCAATGTAGTTATGCAACCAGAAAGGACCAAATCCAGATGTCCCCAGCTGACATAGCAGAGAGCAGGTCTAAGAAACACAAACGCTTACTGTGAGCAGAGCCATGTTGCTGGAGCAGGACACGGAGGTACAATGCATGGTTATCTGGTTTTAGCTTCATGAGCTGAGGAAAGGTAGGAAGCAAATATGCATCCCCATATCTGTGCTTTTATCTACTTTTGTTACTGATCCCCAAATCCTCCGGGAACCACTCTACAAGGAGCTATTGATACTTAAATTTATATTTACCAGCTAATCTTCTGTCTGCTCTCTCCTTTGTCAGTAAGTCTAGTGATAGGCTACAAATCAAGATGGAAGTGTGAACTCCAGCTAGTAACATTGTCAGAATGGTTCTAAACCTGCTAAATCAACAAAACCAGAGGCGACGGCTCATAAATCTCTCGTGTGTGTGTATAGCTGCCACGATCCAGCTCTTTCTGGGAGCCTGCATGTGGCCTCCAAATAGAGTTCCTGGCAGTTCATCTTTCTGGTCTAGAGGTACATCTGTGATAAAGCAGATTTAATGGGGAAGACCTCGCAGTGGAATAACATAAGCTGTATGTTTTCTTTCTTCCCTCTCACCAAAAAGCTAATATTCAGTTTCTCTCCTGCCCAAGTCAGATTAGCTTCCCATAACACCAGTCACCCATGACAGTCTCCAGTATTTTACTTCATGACAAATTGAGCAACATGAACTAGAACACTTGCTTTTGGAGCTGACTGCAATGGATGCTGAAAGAGCCTCAAGCATTTGCACGTGGAAAGGGGCAAAGCTGTGTATTTATATTCCAGCTTTCTGCCTGCATGCCTGAGTGTGTATGTGATCTAATGCCAAACAAGAAAGTTTATCTATGAATTGCAACAATAACGTAATGTGCAGTGCATATGGACAGGAACGGTTTCATTTCTGGAGCATGAAACACAGTGATATTTGTAATCCTTTGGTTTTGTTAGCCAAGAGGAAAACAAATCCTGTGGTGTTTTGTTTGTGAAGAATCAGTATTTTTAGCAGTTTCTCAGTAGAAATATTATTCCTTGTACTTTATTAATGCTGATTTTTTAAAAAAACTTATCGAGTTAGTCCACTGGTATAAAGAGAAGGCAGTAGTATATTCTTTTTTAAAGTCTTGTCCTTTTTTTTGCTTCACTAGTCATAAATGCAATGTTTCGCTGTATACTACTTAATCCTACAGTTCATGGAAGTGTTCAAAACATGAAAAATTCTTATGAAACAGGCAAGAGTGAAAAAAATTATTCAGCTCTAAAAGAAAATTTTAAGGAATCTTTAAAGAAAAGTTAAATTAAATCTTTACTTAGTAAGGGAGATTTCCACCATAGCCTTTCCTTACAGAGGGCTGAGTATGATGGGCTGTTTCAAACTGCAGTGTCAGAAGAGATTTGAATAAAATTTATAAAATGAGAAGTAGGAAGTCAGAAGGACCAGATGGTGTTCACACAGGCTTTCTAAAGGAACGCACGTATCGACGTGAAAATGTTATGTGTAATCTGTCACTTAAAATCAATCTCATTCCTAGGGAAGCAGAATCCAACAAATATGACACCATTTTTAAGCTGTCAGGGAAGATTTGTGGAACTACAGATCAGTAAGTCTCACTTCCATATAAGGGAAACTATCAAAATTATAATAAAATCTAGAATTAGTAGCCACATGGAAAGATTTGATTTAGTAAGGAAAAGTCAAGATTACTTTTCTGAATGGAAGTCACAGCTTGCATATTAAATATTTCTTCAAAGTAATTAGTGTGCATGGAGACAGCTTTATAGAAGTATCCACTCTGTGCTTCAGGCACAAGGAAGAGAGGGGAAAGCAAAAACTTTATTAAACCACTCTGTGAATTCATGCTGAGTGCTGCATGCAGGTCTAACCCCATATATATGAAAGGGTATAGCACTCTTACAAAATAGACAGAGAAAGAAGTTGTGTTAGCACAGCAAAAACATGAAGAAAGTACAGCTACATTCTGACACTGCAACGTCACTGAGAAAAAGCAATTTTGGATTACTGATGTCAAGAAAGAAGAATTTTTAAAGTTTTATAAAAATGTCATTGAACATCCATGCCAACCTTAGGGATAAATAAATCGCCATCTGTTTCAGCCTTTCATTTTGTTTGTACTTAAAACAGAGTCATCAGAATAAAAAATGTCCCCAGGATCTCGAGCTGTGAACAGGGGATGGATGACCTTCCCTTAGTGTAGCAAAAAGGCTACTGTTAAATGGAGCTTGAAGACAGTTACTGAATACTGTGTGGAACGGATGGACAACAGCTTTTCTCCAAATGGAGAGGAAATACAAGTCTGAAGTGATGCTCTGAGGTTTGGAAGAGTTAAAACTCCAGTGAAAATGGGTGATTTAACTAGAAAATTTATACTACAACACTATTAGCACTTGTTTCTAATATTTCCTTTCCCCTCCTTCAGGATTATCTTCTGCAAAATCTGGTGCTTGCAAGCACAGGGAACAGCATGTGAGGATTTTGAGGGAGATGCTAAACCAGAGAACAAGGAAGGGGAGTGGGTGGATCCTTGTTAGTGCAAAGGAATTGATCCCATGTGTGAAAGACAAATAATCCTCTGAAGTGTAGGCAGTATCTCAGCAAGTCCAAAATTCCTAGGCCTGTTCTCTCAGTACTGAAAGATCATGACACTCATGGCCATTTCTAAGATGCTAAAGTCCTGTGATCGATTTCATGGAGCTTGAAAGCATCTGTAGCTGCCAGGGGAATGGAATTATAGCACCTATGTTACTAAAGGAATTACGTTTGTGGCAATACCAGGCATGCTCTCTCTTTATTTCCTTTGGTTTTTATTTAGATTTATGTACATGGGTAAGGATCTATCTCTATTGTCTGGGGGACTTCGTTTTAAAAATGGCATTATAACAAATATTTACAAATAATACTGTAATGAGTAATTTTAGGAACTCAACCTGCCCTCTCCTTCCACCATTTCTTCTGACATCTTCTACAAACACATCTTTTAATCTATCCCTCCCAAGGCTAGTGACTATAACTATTACCTTTTAAACCAAACTTGCATTTCAGAGCCACAGATATGTCTATGTCCGAGAAGAACTTCATACACATATAAGCACACAAGCACTCATAATATCACAGGTCACATTAAAACACAGGTTGCATCACAACAAGAAATTATTTCTATTTTCCCCTTTCTGGTGTACCAGAAAACACCTCCTTATATATGCTCCGTTCCCCCTGATACATACAACAATTATGCACACAAGAGGTGGGTGTCCCGGTGATATTTCTAAATCTTTCACTTAGCAGAAGGAGTCATTGCTGAGTATTTTCTTAGCAAAAGGCAAAGTAAGTAGCCTCTCGTCTTGATTAAAAATCTCTGACTTTTGGAATCTTCTGCTAAATTATATTTGCCATACAGGAAGGGAGGAAAAGAATTGAAAAACTCCAGTCTTATGTCAATTATCGAGTGTTTTAAATTTAGAGATTTTCCCATCAACTAGAAACTAAATCCACTTGTTTGTTGCCAGGGAAAATGGGTGAAGATGCCATTTCTAAAGTGTGTAAAGACTTTGTGGTTCACTTCACAATAATATTTGTTGAACTTCTGTGGCACGCTTTCAGAGGAAGCAAGACGGGGCTGTGTTAGTCATGATTCACTAAATAGTACATCCTAATCCTTCCTAGTTTTTGTTTATTCATGCCTTGCTGTGGGATTTACAGTGTTAGCTCATGGAAAGAAATAGAAAATCCCAGCAGATAGAGGAATGCAGCCTTCCAGTCCTCTGCTTGAAGACAGGTTTCAATATTTCTGTCAGGAGGACTTGCTTCACTGCTGACAGAGACCCAAATTCACAGGGAATTGGGGAAAGGAGCAGAAATAGGTGCAGACCTGAGATGACCTTGAAATCAGAGATACAGCCTGGCAAGGAAAGCTCCACCTTTCTCTTGGGACCTCATCTAGCCCCTGCCTCTCACGGCCAAAGCTGCAGGCAGATAGAGACCATCTAGCTTGGGATACCCCAGGGCACCTCTGAGCAATTCACCGTGAGGAAGAGGGTGCAAGTGGTGCTAGAAGTGTTGTTTCCTTTTGACTCTCGCAGGCCGTAACCTGGATGGAGCTGGAGAAGGGCGCTGCAGCACTGCCATGGGTCACGGAGCACTGTCCCACCAGTGGGGAACAGGTGTGGAGGGGTGGTGAACAAGGGAGTGAGTGTGTTGAAATCCTGCCTGTGCTTTTCCGGTCCAGGCGATCTTGTCAGTGAGAGATCTGGTCTGCAGCTCTGCCACCGCTGAGGAGGACGAGGGCGGAGGGAGAAGAAAACCAAAGCGTGTGGCGCATAATGAAGTCCTTATGCACTGAAAACTCATATTCGATATGCCGTAGACGGCGATGCTGACAGCCACGATCTGGGCCTTGCAGGAAAAGGTTTTGAAGAGAAAATATGCTGCCTTTGGAAATGCTGGCACAGAGCCAGCATGGGCCCTCAGAGTGCTGGGGCTGTTCAGTGATGACTCTTGTGAGAGGGCTAAGGAAGAAACAGTGATTTGGCTTTGTTTTTTTGCTTTAGTGCATAGTTTAGTTGCCGAATGTGTGGAACAAGGACCGCAGCATCCAAGAGGGCTGGATTTCTGTTCCTCGGCCTGCCATGGTCTTGGTGGGTGAATATATGCAAGTCTGCTCTGTCCTGGGCTCTTTCCTTTCTTCATGTCAAGTCTTTCCAGCCCTTGGGAAGCTGAGTATCAAATATTGCTATTAACTTGCTGGTTTTAGTGTTGGTCAGTCTATCACGCCTCAAGAAAACTCACATTTTTTACAAATCTCTCCTTTCCAGTGAAAATGCATTTTCCTACACAAATTACTGTGAAAATGATGTGGTGAGACTCCATAAGCAGAACAAATATGTGTTCTGTGGCTGATACATGAGAGAGAAAAGATTCCAGTTACGTCTTCCTAAGCTGCTTTGAAGCAACTGAGATAACAGGACTCAAAACCACGTATAATTCATTGGTTTAAACCCTACTGTACCTTGAAAATTTTGTTATGATCCATTAGTCTGGGGACAGATATTCTTGATTATAACACAGGATTTTAACATGTCCTTTGAGTTGCAATAAAAACTTGTTTTGGCTTGACTGCTACAGTACATTGTGTATCCAGTTCACACATCTTTTATCGGTAGTCGTTGCTAAGGTTCTCTCACTTCATTATTTCTCTTCACTTATAATATTGGACTCAGATTTACAGGACCCAACTTGTGAGCATGGGTTAGACAATCTCTCTCTAGTTGGTGTGATATGAAGTAGATACTCTGTGACTGCAAACTGCAATACAAGTATTTTCACCCAGAAATGGACAAGCAGAAATGATTCCCCGAGACCCCAAAACCACGTTTAGCATTCATGCTGTCTAAAGAGTAGTCAGTCATATATATATAATTTTAATCCTTTTGTTCACTGTATTACTACATGTTGACAATCACCCACACTGTGCTAAGTGGTAGGGGATATATCCCATTACCATAGCTTTTCCTAAACCAGGAACTCTTGTGAGAGGAGCTGTGCCAATTTGCAGCTACACATCTGCACCTCTGCTATAGTTAGGTATATATGCAAATGTAGTTTTTCCCTTTTCCTTTTTCAATTTCTCAAAATAATGTATCAAAGTAATGGAACTGGGAGACAAAATGTTAAAATGGAGACCCCAGAGAACAGCCTCCCATCCACGGTGGCATTTGCATTGTGCATGGCGCTGTCAGGGATTCCTTAGAATTCCCCATTTTGTCTAGGCTTTTTTTTTTTTTATTAAATTTAGTATGTCAGTAAGTAACAATCATTTTTCAAATTAAATGAGATCCAGAATGAAATATTTTATACTTACGAATGAGGTTCAGGATGGAATTATACTTTTATTAAAGCTAGATCTCATTTGAGGATGTTTGGACCACTATGACAATTTTTGCAACAGCGCAAGAAAGAAATTGAAATTTATACTCGACACTATATTTAATGTTGTTTTTCATTCTATATACTAGCCTGAACATCACTTTTAGTTCAGGAGATCGGAAATAAGCAATGGAAAACATTTCAGTTCATTGACAGTTCTCATTTGAGCCATGAGAACAGATTATTCTATTAACCACCTTACATTCTTATAAAGGGCTAAGTGCAGAGTAAACGTTAACTACAGAATGATTATATCTAATTCTAGATTATATCATAAAGTGTATGTAATAAAAAAACCCTCTCCTCTTAGCATTGCAACTTCATACTGTATTCTCCAAAACACTGTCTTGTGCAAATTATATGCCAATTAATGCTCTCTTCAACTTCACTGCTTCCATGACAAAAACCCAGGGCAATCTCCGAAACCGTGATCCTGTCTGTTAAGCCCATGATGCTGAAGTCTGTCATAATTTCTATTGTGAAGCCACTGATGGCCTTACAGGCAAAACAGAGAGCCCAGTTCTACCTCAATGCCATTTATTTCAACAGTTTTCCTTCCAATTTTCACTAGTGTACAAAGCAAATTAGACACACTTGTATAACAATATTGCATTTCTGGATAAAAGCAGTGGTTCTGGAGTTTTCAGAGTTACCATTGTCATGCTTAATTCGGGGTGGTAGAAAAATGCACATAAAAACATTTGAGTAAGCATTCCCCATGTTTTGAGTCTTTTATTACAACAAAACAAATCCTGGAATGTTTTTGGGTAGCTGAAACTTGTGCAGAACCACGCGTGATTTTGGAAATGCCTAGAGTACACGATGGCTTGCCCTGCAGGCTTTGGGAGCTTAGGCTCTCTATCCAAAATTCAGGTAATTTTAGCCATGTCTTTCCTTTTTAAAATTCTCTCACATTAATACATTGCACTGTTGCTGTTAATTTGGGTTCTGATGAGGGGTAAGGAGTGGATTTAGTTGTATAAGAGCTATATTGTACTTCCGTAGATACTATGTAAATGTTAATAATGATCTACCTTCTTTATAGTACAAAATGTGTCACTAAAAATATAGTAGCAAACTAGAATAATTTTTACATTAAAACAGTATCGAAAATCATATCTCACTCTTCGCAGAATGTCGTGGGGTAGCCATTGCTACCTACCTTCAGTTCAGGTAGTGAACTCCCACCTACTGGTAGTCCATCCCACTGTGAATGAATGTCCACAGGCATTTGCAAATCTAGACCCGACTCCAGAAGTATCAGTACAAGGGGGAAAGTTATTATTTTGCTAACTAGATAGAATATCAGATTCATGTCTACAACTGAGACAATACGTTGTTGCACAAAATTTTCCTTTTGGACAACAGTCAAGTAGTTGCCAAGATCTAAAGAGAGACAGAAAGTGGCAACACAAAAATGTCTTTATTATCTTTTCCTTAGAGCGTTCCTACCATCCAGATGTTTCCGGTGACATCTGTCTTTGCTCAACGGGCGCGTTTCATTGTACAGTCCCATCACCTTATGCTGAGTAATTGAAAAAAAACATACTCAGCTCAGCAACACCCTGTTTACAGGAGAAAAGCTTTAATTTCAGCACTTTCAACTTGGAGTGCTATTTGGAAACATTTAGCTCATGAAAAGTCTTACAGTTCAAGCTTTGACCTCATCATGACCTGAACATTTTGTTAACAAAGTACCCTGTTAATGTTTTGACCAAAAGAACTAATGTACTTGAGGCTAGTTGTGTTGCCAAAGTGGTGCTTGCTCCTAAAAAGGGAAAGTTTTAATTCTATTTTCAAAAGCAATGTTTTACTGCCAACTATATATGGAAATGTCATCAATCAGTCCCAGAGTGCGCACTGCGGCGCGTTACAATAGCTTGTGTTTCTGCATTCGGTGTAACAAATCTTACCGCACCGTAAGTCATGGTAGAATTCTTTTGCTATGTCTATTTCCCTCTACTAACTTGAGTAGATGTGAATGTAACTGTTGTTTTAATCACCAGCAGTGAAGTATAAAGTAACAAGCTAATCGGAACAGGGGATAATAAAACGCATAGCCACTCCCAGCCGTATTTACAACAGGATTCTTTGATTAAGGTGTTTTTGCTAGTGGGGTTTTTTTTTTAATTAGGATGCAAACCACCTGAACCCTTCACCCTCAATGGGTGCAACCTTCTGCTGTTGCCTCTTTTTTAATGTAATAAGAATTTAGCTAAAAAATTGATTCTAAACTTTTTTATCAGTGCTCTATTAATACCTATGAAGGGGCTTCAGCAGCTGAAAACCAACTCCTTACTTAAAGAAGTATATAATTTGAGCATTAGAT
>NW_010225076.1:21509-72500 GCF_000690775.1 Eurypyga helias
CAGTGAGCTCAGACTCTGTGGCCTTCATCTTTTTAAACCAAAGCCCAGGAAATCCCTGACTGATAGGTTCAGCTGCAATGAAAGCAGCAATCACATGGAAATACTATGACAGTAAAGAAAGACAATAATTAAGAAAGTTTGTATTAGAGAAATCAGAACCAAACCCTGCTAAAAACCACAGTGCATTGGGAAGGACCGCATGTGCAGTTATCATTTACTAGCCGCTTAACGGTATTTCATCTGTATCTTTAACTTTTTGGTAAGTCTTGGTCAAGATTAAAAAGTAATATATGCTATGCATATTTTAATCCAGTCATTAAATACCTTTTTTTTGGTATGGACCTCATTGAATATTTTGGTGGTTTGGGTTTTTGGGTTTTTTTTTTTCATTGTCAGTCATCTATCTACTCTCTCCTTAATATGGGAATAACAAGCACTTCTAGGTCCTTTCAGAAATGCATTCTAGGAATTCAAATAAAGGCAGTCATAGTTGATTGGGTTAATATGCAACAGGGGATTCCGTAAGCCCCTGGTAGAAGAGTTGTCATTGAAGAAAATATCAGTCAAGTAGACAGAATGCAGAAAAAAATAAAAAAGAGAGGATTATAAATGGGAGGTTTTGTGGCTTCTTAAAATGTTGCCAGCTAAATGTAGGACAGCAGAGACCTTGTCAAAATCAGCAGTCAACATGATGTAAGTGTGTAGGATAAAATCTATTTTGTTGGTGAGGAAAAGAAGACTATTTTAACTTATTTAGCTACAGGATATTGTTTCTGACACTTCGTCAGCATGTTCTTAATACAGAAGCTGACCATTATTTGTGTCAAAATTGTCACTTGGAGCTCTCGCTTCCCCACAGACTTCAGTGTCTTAGTAATCTGCAAACTCACAGTCATTTTTTGTTTTGGGGTTCAAACTCTATTCAGTGCCAGAGTAAAAGTGGCAGGTAAACAGGAAGAGGCAGAAACCCTTCACAGAGCACAAGCTATTGAGCACAGATTCCTAAATCTGGAGTATTTTAGGTAGGAAGCCTGATGATCTATAAGGGACAGTTCACCTTATTAGAAAACAGGACGCACAGTTTATTTGGAGAAGTCTTCACCCACTTTTGCAGCACCCCATTCCTTGAAGAGATTATACTGTATGTTTCAGAAAGTTCAGTTAATTAAAAAGCTGACATTAAATACAGAACATCCTGAGTTACAGGAGGCAGATAAAAAGCTTTAGGAGAACAATTACATGTGGTTTAGATTTAAGCCAATCTCTGGTAACCAGGGTTTGAGGGAAATCTCCTTCAGTGAGCATATTTTCATGAACAGTCTAGGTGACAGAAAACAGAAAGTCCTTATTAAATTTGCAGACAATAGGAAGGGTGGAGCTTCAGACATGCCGAACAGCTCAGAATGATCCTGAGAACTGAAGTTACATGAAAAAACCAGGATGGTATTCCACAAGGAAGAACACAAAGCGCTACACTTAGCCAGGAGTGATCAGCCTCTCAGATGCAGGCTGGGGAACAACTGAATAGGTGGACAAGGGCAGAAGAGGATCCCAGGGTCATAAAGCACCACTGGCTGAGTATAAATCAGCCATGTCATCCTGCTCGGGAAAGGCCAAACACTAAGCTGGGGCTTATAAACAGGAGAAAAGACATGCAGCGGCTTCTGTTCTACTCGGAAAATAAAATCCGATGCTTTAGTCAGTTCTGGTGTCTCCACTTCTCGATCCACTCTAGCTCTACCCTTTCTAGGATGATTGTTACTCGAGGCTTTGCAATACCAACTTCAGAGGACGTGGAGCCAGCCGCCGTCGGTGACAACGTGCTGGGTGTGCGGGGCTTCTGCGGTTCCCCCTTGCTCTGCAGCTCCGCTGTACGCAGTGCCCCACGTAGGGGAGTGGGCTGCTCGGTTTGCGTAGCTGTTCATTTTTCATCTTCAGCTGAGGAAGTGGACCCAAACCTCAGATCTGCCGATAGCTCTGGAATATTTCAGTTCCTGATTTCTCCCAAACGCTAGGCTCACCTCCAAGTCCTTCAGATGGGAAAACTTCATATCACATTTGTATTGTCTTTACCTTGGCCGTTCTGCAGCACCACCAGGTCGAACATCCGTGGGACATAAGGGGAGACAGGACGGATAAAAGGTCGGGTCTCCAAGTATTGCATATAACTCATTGAGGGGACTGAAGAACTTTTACATTCAAAATTTTACTTGAGTTCAGGCCAGTAAACATCCTTATTCTGAAAAATACGTTGCACAGCTATTGAGATTTCACATTTTATTCTATAGGCTTTTAAAACCCTTCCTTAGATTTTGCTTTTTCTAATTTGTTTCTGATGAGAACAAAGAGATTTACTTGGTCCGACCTAATTTTTCTTTATTCTGTAAAATGTATGCACTTCAGAAAGCAGAAACTAGCTAGTCACAAATGAATTAACCTAGGCTTCACAGGGAATGGCCTCATGAGGAAAAGCAGTCACTGCTCAAGTCCAGTGTTACCTTTTGCCTACAAAAGACCTAAAACTTTGACATATCTATCGCAAGCTAGTAACAACACTGGTTTCAGTTCCACCCTCCAGACAACACACCACCTCCCTCAAGTGGTCAGCGAAATTAGGGTTGTTTTTTCTGCTTCAAGGGCTGTTTTTTGGCACTACCCAAAGAATGTGTTAAAGAACGCACTTTTTAAAAATAATATTAAGAGATCAAGTTTAAACCGTTCTGCAAAAAAAAGTATTTTGAATGGATAGAAAGAGATAATACTCCCACAGAAATGAATACTTGCCTGGCATCGCTTGGGCACTGTAGACTTTTGATGAGAAGAAAACTGAAATAGCTGCTTTTTTTGTGGATGGGCTCTAATAGCTTTCTGCCTGCGGTTACAGGCATTCAGTTACAGTCACTGCCACGGCGGGGATTGTATAAGCACATAAGCTAATCAAAACAGTGGCACATTTGGAAAAGCAGCACTGTTAACTCTAATGGCTTGCTCAAATCCTCATTGGAATAATTACAGTTTTTTTTCTTTTGTTCAAAATGCTCCCCGTTTAGAAACAGTTCTTTTGTAATTTGCTGCCTAATATGTGCTTGCAGAACAAACTGGAACAATGCTGGGGAAGAGCTCACAGGAACTCAAACCAGAATTACATAAATTGCAAAAACAGCAATAATGATAGTAAGATAAAAACAGAGAGGAAATAGAAAGCTTCATACTTCAAGAAGCAACCCAGGCATGCACTGCCAGGGTTCAGGATAAAATTTTTTCATAGAACAGTATGCTGTAGAAGTGCCTTGCAGAGAGGTGTACACCCAACACATGAAACAATGCCTTTGCCTGCTGACAATATCCATCATGGCAATGGATAAAGAAATTCATACTCATGCAGCCAAATCGTGCTCCTCTACACATCACTGGACACCTGGGAAATTCTGTGCATATTATCCAGGTTGAAACCAAATGTTCACACAGACCACTACCCTTGTCAGTGCCAAACACTGTGATTTTCAGCATTCCTTCATATGAGCAAAGATAGATCACAAACACAGAAGGAAAGCAGTTCAGGTAGAACTGAGCAAGCAATAAAAAATCAGGAGCACTATAAAAAATATCTTCGTTTATGACAAAAAGATCTCTAATAAACCTATCTAACAAAAGACTACACAACACATAGGTTTAGGGAAGGTCACCGAGCAGTTAAATTAGTTACTACAGGAAACACAGTCCTCACATTTCAAGGCCTAAGTCAGTCCCCAGCAGGAGTCAGGAATAAAACTGTGAAGTATGACACATATAGCCAAATATATTATAAGCATTGCTCTTGCTAGAGGCACTGTTCTGTTCTAAGATGTAATTTTTGTGTTTCTTTTGCTGGGTAAGGCTGCAATCAGGTAGTTCCAACCACATCTTTTAACAAAAGACTGCTAATTAAAGCAAAACTACCCCAGCCTCCTTCTTGGCATTAATGAAGTGCCAGAGGAAGGAAGCCTTAAGCATTTATTTTCCTCTCAGAACATCTAATATCCTACATTACAGCCGGTGGAAAAATGGTAACACATTTCCTGTCCAAGAAACGAAAAAAAAAAAAAAAGAGTGAGAACGAATTTATCACAAAAAGTTTGAAGTACAAAGTTTCTTTTGCAGTCTGCCTGAAAGCTGTTGAAAGGATAATGTCCTCTGCATATTTGAAAGAAACATAAGTGGTATGAAAAAAGGTCCTTCTTGCCTACTACAGCACCAGGGTGGTTTAGGTTGGCTGCTGCAGGTCTCTACAAAATATGGCCAAATCAGATTGCACACAACTTGCAGGTATTGCATGGCTAAGGACAGCAGACCTTGGTCTGTAGTACAGATGTGAAGAGATGCAGAGGAAGAAGATAGCTTCAGATAACTTGCAAGGTCATAATTATTAACTTTTAATTAATACTACTACAGCTATGACTCCCATCCAGTTGTCTGCTCTTTTCCCGTATTGTGCTGCTCCCACCAAAGAGCTGCCTTTCATTCACCTTGGCGTTGGAGAAGCCTTTAGAACAAAAAGCGATTCCTTGGTACCAGATACAAGCCAAAACAAACTCCCACCTCTAAATATCCCCAAAGTTTAGAATTGCTTGAAATTTAAACTCATATCTGGATCCAAATTTGGCTGTTTGAGGTCATCTTTACACATTTTTGTTTAAAAAATAGCATTGTCTGATTCCCCCATTTTTATTTTTTTTTTTTTACTTCAGCTTTTTGGGTCATGGTCAGATTGGCTTACCAGAGCCTCTGGTAACCTACAATACACATCCCACTCCCTCCCTTCTTCACTTCATAATCGTCCAGAGATGAAATTCAAGATTGCCCGCTAATTGTAACAGGACAGCTTCTCAGACAGATGACTTTCCAAGTAACCTTCTCATTCCACTCATATTCAGGGAATGAAAAAATATGCCAGAGCGTTATGTGATGACGGATGAGGGCCAACATTACAATTTATGTTTGTGACCTGGCACACAGATGGAAACACAGAGTATGATTCAGTGGTTTTTGCAGTCTTAATCCCTACTAAAGAGTGGCTCTGCCAAGGTAAACCTGACATTTTAAATGAAACTGCTTTGCATACACTGCATGGAACCTGAGATCTCACTTTTGTACTGCGGTTTCCTCCTAAAATGTAGCTACTGCCTGACAGGGCAGAGTAAGCGTGCAGTCTGGGCTCCCCTGTGCTAACAGTATTTGGTCTGCTTCAGCACACGGTAGTGACAAGCAGACCGTGCAAAAGGAGCGAGACAAATGTTATTTGAACATGTACATTCCCAAGGCAGAGAAGAGGAGCAAAAATAAGGGCTGGATCCCGCTTTCCTTCCCCACCCAGGCAACACCCAAGCAACAAAATCCAAATTAGGCCTCACATTTGTAATAACATCACATTTCCTGGTAAATCAATCATTAAACTACAGCACTAGGAAAGGCAATACATCTCGTCAGTATGTCCACAACTCAGTGCAAGGTTTTAGCACTGGGAGCAGTTTCCTCTTTCTCCTTGCCATTGCTTCCTTTGTGCTCTTTCTAAAATTAAATATAGAGAGATTTAAAAAAAAGGAGGAAGGGTAGGAATTCAAGTCATTTAGTGCTCATTGTAGCAACAATCCAACATAGCACAAAAAGCTAGCCTCTGCTTAAGTATACAGGCAGTCAAAATCAATGCATTTTATCTAAGAGCTTAAAGGTTGCAGCCCATTCCAGTGCCTGACAACCCTTTTGGTGAAGAATTTTTTCCTAATATCCAGTCTAAACCTCCCCTGGGGCAACTTGAGGCCATTTCATCTTGTCCTGCTGCTGCTGATTTGTAAGAAGAAACAAACCCCCACTTCTGCAACCTCCTTTCAGGTACCTGTAGAGAGTGATAAGGTCTCCTCTGAGCCTCCCCTTCTCCAGGCTGAACACCCCCAGCTCCATCAGCCGCTCCTCACAGGACTTGTGCTCCAGACCCTCCCCCAGCTCCGCTGCCCTTGCCTGGACACACTCCAGCCCCTCCATGTCTTTCTTGTAGTGAGGGGCCCAAAACTGAACACAATGTTCTATGTTTGGCCTCACCAGTGCCCTGTACAGGGGGACGGACAGTCACTTCCTTAGTCCTGCTGGCCACACTGTTCCTGATGCAGGCCAGGATGCCACTGGCCTTCTTGGCCACCTGGGCATGCCGCTGGCTCATATTCAGATGGCTGTCGATCAAAACCCCCAGGTCCTTTTCAGCCAGCCATTTACCCCCAAGCCTGTAGCGTTGCCGGGTGGTTGTTGTAACCCAAGTGCAGGACTGTGAAGCTTTCCTACCGTCAAGGAGATCAACACTCCCACACAACTTGCTGTCATCTGCAAACTTCCTGAGGATGCACTCAATCCCCTCATAGAGCCCATTGACACAAATATTAAAGAGAGCTGGTCCCAGTACTGACCCCTGGGGAACACCACTTAAGTCAAAGGTACAGGCTGTGTAGTGTATAAATTGCACATCTCCAAACACTGCATAAGCCTGGGAAAAAACGAGCACAGAGACAACTGAAGACAGTCAGCTAACACAGTCTTCCTCAACCTGATTGTCTCATCCCAGAGAGAACAAAAAGCATTTAAGTATCCCCATGTCTTACCTCTCATCCACTCCCAGCCACTTCTTGTACTTTTCCTCACCAAGGCATAGTTTATATATAAACAGATGAAAACTCAAAGGCCCAGTAAAGTCAAATATTGCCTTGGCTCCAGGCATGAGAATCAGAAGTACAAGATGCTATTCAAGAACTTGCAGATAGCAAGTTGCTCAAGGTCTACCCATACATGCACCTTTTCAAGCACTGGCTTTTGAGCCATTCCAGGAGCTCCCCTGCCTTATCTCCCAGGCCCTGACAGAAAGGAGAGAGAGATTTCTATTTATCTTTGAGCATGTGGCTGTCCTACAGGGACCTGTTGTTAAGACTGAGGAAGCTGGTTTGTCTTTGAAACCAGTTTATTCCTTATGATCTACTGAATGTGTATCAATTGGTCTGGAAATAGCTGCAGTAGTAATTTCTACATTTATTTGGTTAAATATAACCAGGACAAGACTATTTCCAATCATCCATTTTCTATAAGCCTACTAATGAAAAATGCTACTGCCTGACCTTTTCAACCTCTTAACGCTGCATTATCGAGAGAAGTGTTGAGAAATTCCTTTTCTTTCAGAAAAGAATGGTAGAGAAATGGAAGAACAATTCTTGAAGAAATAAGCAGAAACATCTGAAAGACATGATTTTCCATTCAAGTTTCTTAAAAGGTTTTGAAGGACAGGAAAGGAATAATCCCATGGATTTTTCTAAAGTCAAACAGGTGTGGGCCCTTCCTAACTTGCCACAGGTGCCAAGGAGATTGGGTACCTGCCTTCAGCATCCTAAATGTTTTAGCTTAGCCACTTTTTCTCCACCACTGCTGTCCTTCTCTAGCTTCCTCAGGAAATCTGTCCCTGACCATTTGCATGCAAATACCGCCTAGCAGGGACCTCACAGTTTCTGATTCTTTCAGCAGGGTCAGTTTGGACTTCAACCACATTTCTAGGCAGCCTCTCTCATGCAGCTATAAACTTTTCCTAATGCAGTGGAATCTTCTACTGTTTAAATATTTTTTCCAGAGTATAATTTAAACAGGATTGGCCATAATTATATATGTTTTGGAAATTGGAAAAAACGTATGATAGGAAATGTATGTTTCCTACTTTCCATCGTTGATTTTGAAGCTCTCCAAAGAGGTCTTAAAAGCTTTGAAAACTTTTCTTCTGCCTCTACTAATCACATATTTTTGATATTAAAAGTCAAAATGCATCAGTTTACAGGTCAAAAAGCCTGACACATTTTCTTAGCTCTACAACAGCATGGTATTGTACTGCAGGAGTACCTGTCTTTAGAACAGAAGTGCAGGAAAAAAATTAGATGAAACGCAACTGGCATCAAGGAGAAGAAACAGATGCAGAGGGATGGATAAAAAAAAAAAAAAAAAAAGAACATAGAAGCACATCCATGTGTCTCTCTCTTTTTCTAACTACCAGCAGAGCAGAGCATTGCATCTTAGGAATACTTCACATTGGAAGGAGGGGAAAACTAAAAGCAGCTTTGAAATATTGTTAACTGTAAAGGATATCTGGATATAAAGATGTGTAAGTCAGTCAAGACACCCTCAACTCATTACTCCCTAAACATTTCTGCAAAGACAGAAAAAAATAATTAAATACATTATAACATAGAAAGATGATTTTAGTTGGCTAAATTGTAGTACAAACTTCATAAACATTAAGACAGGAAATGTCAAAAACCTTTGAACTGTGCATTAGCACTTCTTTTAACTTACTAGGTAGACAGTAACTTTAGAAGCACATCACACATAATACTAAGGAGCAGATTTAGACATTTTTTATTGATATAGGAATGCATAAGATTCACAGGTCACTTGTAATTTTTATTTCCAAGAAAAGAAAAAAAATAGTTGCAAACAAGAGCCCTGCTAATGTTCAGACAAGGAGAGATGTAACCAAAGTAGCAGAAATCAGAAACCACACATGCATAGTCGTGTGAAGGTGCTGGCAATCAGAAACAGGTCTCCACAGCATGTGCTGCCTCTTTTTAAACCAAGGAGAATTCCTGTATGAGTTCCTGTGGGACTAAAACTGTGACGGCCACTCCCAAGGACTGGAGCACTTAAGGGTATCTTGAGCAAGCAGTGCTGTCTGTGAAATTCTGCAAATGATCAAGGTGGCATCCTGTTCCTTAAATCTTACCTGTAGGCACAAGCAGGTTTGCACAAATGCTAATCTAATCCTCCTTCCACGACTTAACACAGATTCATTTGTTCTTCCAAAATAAATATTCCTTGGGCATTTCTATCTTTATTCACTTTATGTCCAAAAGTGCACGCTCTGCAGAGACAGGGACACAAAGCTCTGCTGCAGAATCGTTTTGGTGCGTGAACACTGTACCTGAACACTCGACAAGTCTTTAGGAGAAGTACGAAGAGTTAAAGACAGTCAGAAATAGTGTTGGTAACTGTCTTTTGGATAGTAAAGGATTAAAGCAGGAAGCAAAAGGGACTGATCAGCCTAAGAGGGATTAAGTCCACTCCCTGAAAAGTGCTCTAACCACCAGATCATAGGGTACACTGGGCAAGAGCATTCCTCATTCTCCCCCTTGAAACTGAGCCACAGTGCAGCCTGGCACGCAAGAGCTACAGATGCAGCCAGAGAGAAGGCAACAAGGAATATGATTGTGAGCTAGTGGTTAGGGCACTCAGCTTGAAGGAAGAGGGTTGAAAGGCCTAGTACATTCTCCCAGGGCTGTCTTGGATTTTCTTTGACGCAAACCCACAACTAGTCCGGTGACAAACTGAAAGGAAATGCATATTTATTCCCAAGAAGTAGGGTCTAACACCCAGCTTCCTCCCTTCCCAGGCAAGTACCTAACTAATCAGCTAAAGCCAGTATGTCTCTTGCTGCTGTTTCATGTGGTTCACCTTCAACAGAAGGAAGAGGTGATCTCATAGGTGATGACAGTATGGCCTGGAAGCTCCGTTACTTCTGTGAGATAAGGAAGAGAGGAGTTTGCACCTTGTCCAGCTGAGCAGCCCCAGCACTCAAGGCATCCAGAGCACTGTGACCACTGCTCTGTGAAAGGAGTGTCCCTCTGGTACCCTCTGCCATTAGGCATTTGTCCTCAGAAGAAACACACGTGGATGAGGCAGTTGAGTGGAGATCAGCATCCAGTATTTCTCAAAGGTTTGCTATATTCTTAGTGGCAGAGGTAGGTATCTGAATTAGATGAGCTGGCTGACTGTAAGAGATGCACTGCTGACATAACTGGCACTGAACGGGGTGAGGAGGTTAAGCAGTTGGAGGAGGTTAAGCAGTTGAAGAATGCACCTAATGCTGGTTTGTGCATATGTGTGTGTTTGAAGAAACATGAGCATCTTCCAGTCTAGTGATGTCTCAGGTAATGTCAGGAGAAGTTAAGACACACGCATGCACAGACAGAGTGTAATGATCCAGTCAGACTGCTATAAGATTTTGGTTTCTGCTGATACAAACCAGATGTTGACGAGACTTGAATTTCTGCGTTTGCTTAACTCCTTGGAGCATCGTTTTAGAATAAAGACAAGAGGCATCTTTTCTCACAGCTCTCACGGCTCTCTTTTGTCTTGCATCAGAGTTACCTCAGCTGAACAGGTTATTTATTGTCCAGTGGGAAATGTCAATTACACAGCATCATTTGAAAACTTGGGAGAAGGGAAAAAAAATAGCTGTGAAATTTTCCAGGCAAAACTGCACTTTTACCCTTCATTTGATCTGATAGAGTGGTTTGCTACTGTCAACTATAGATCCATTGGTAAGTTTAAGCAGACCGGAGAAAAAACTCACACTACTTCACATAGCAAGATAAATGTAAATTTAATGTATGGCTCATTGAAAACTGATTTAGGATTTTAGTAAAAAAATAACATCATCCTCCTCTCCTTTGTGATTTATTTACTGCATGAAGAACAGGTGCTTGGAGAAGAACTTTGGAGACAGTATACCTGGACAAAAGAAATCAATGTCTGTCCTGTTCCACTTGTGCAAGATAGTACACAACAAAAATCTAAAATTTCAACACCACCTAGTGTGACTCTATATAATTTCACAATTAGCATAAAGTGCCTTGTGTTGTGTCATCACAAATGTAGTACTACTAATGTTACAATGACATTTGGGAACAGGCAGGTCATGAAAGGGAAGTTTCAAAATTGTTACTTGCTCCCTTGCTCCCACATGGCAAAGCTACCACATGGCTAAGAGTCTACCCAATGCTACTCCATGGGATTCAAGAGCCAGCAAAGAGGAGGAAGCATGCCCCTGGCAATGCTGCTGAGGTCAGCAAGAAGAGTCTCCTCAGGGTCTATCCCCTCTTAACACTGAGGGGCATCAATGAATGTTGAACGCTATATACTATTACGTGGTGCTCCCCACTGCTCTTTAAATATTTCAGTCCCAAAAGGGCTTGGAGAAGGAACAGGGAAGAGTAGGACCCTTCTTGTGCCAACTCACACGCTTCAGACCAGCTGCCCTGAATGTGATTTGCCTCCCAGATGTCTGCAGTCTGTCTCCGGCTCACAAATGGGACAAGCAACCTTCTTTCCTGAAGGAAAATTGCTTCAAACATGGAAATGGTGGGAAGAGGCAGCAGACCACACTATATGGCATGGCAAGGTCTCTGACCAAATTAGCCTAAATTGCACTTATAAAACTGACCAAAACACCTTAAATTGCACTCATAAACAAGTTTGGGGAAAAAGGACATATGGATGGCCTGTAACAAACTTTTCCTCTAGGAGATATAGTATTCTTTTTGCCTTTTACATATATTACTGAGAAAATCTGTTGCTCTACAATGCATCTACAAATTTGCAGAGATGTTGAATGCAGTGCTCTGCAACAGTGCACTGCTGCCTAGCTCACCAGAAGTACACAGATGGAGGAACTGGCAGAAGTTTTTCAATTGTTTTCACTTGAACTGATCAATAGTATAAAAAAAATTGTAGAAATTATAACTGTCCATACTGAAAGGATCTCTTATCATGTAAAATTGGATTGTGCTCTTGATAATTAAATTAATTCTATGATCAGACAACCCATTCACATAAATGTTGCAAAATCTTTTGGTTTGGTTTGGTTTTGGTTTTTTTTTTAATATGAACCAGCTTGCTCTCCTTCCTCCAAATCAGCAAGGATAATCTATCTGTTCCAGAGAGAAGAGATTTAGAGTTGCCTAAATAGCTGGAGAAGCCACTTTCAGACTGGGAGGTGCAAAAGCATGCCGCAAGGCAGATCTGTAGATCACTGGCTTACAAAACATGGAGGACTCCACTATAAGTGGATGCGAAAAAGATAATGTTTGCAGAGCTGCAGATGTTTAATACATTTGATGAGTAAATAATAGTAAAATCAGTCCACTGGATGTGATGAGTCTACAGGGATAGATACACATGTGCAAGAAACACCCTTATTTTATTAGGATCAGAGAAGAAGAATCCTGAAACTCCTTCTTTTTGTGACTTGGGGTCACAGTCTGGAATGAGAACCACTGTGTTAGAGACCCTCAGTCTCTGGCACTAATCAATCCAGCATCTTTCCTCAGTGGTAGAGGTGATAAACCATCTATACTGCCCATAGATCACTGATAGCAGTCTAGCAGGCTGATCAGCCAGGCATCTCAGTAATATTCAAGATGAGGCAAAATAATTGGCTCCAGCTGTAGATTTTGAACATACATCTAACTAAAGCATCTCTCTCTTTAAAAAATGTCCTTCTGTCAGCATGGTGAAGGCTCTGCTCAACAGGCCTGGTCTCCCTGATCTCTGTACATCTGACAGCCCTGGTACTGCCAGCTACTCTGCAGACATTCCCATTTATTAGCTGGAGGCTGACAAGTCCATTGAATTCCACTCAGCAATAAAGCATGTAAGGAGTGACAGCGTCTTCTGCTTCTGGGATTACTCACTTGATTTGTTTTTGAGCAGCGCTTAAGTGCTTTGCCGGAGCAAACTGAGGCACTCAGCACCACCCAGGATCTGGCACTGCAACCCTGGAGACTGCAGCCGCACCCCCAACGCTCTACAGGGTGTTGCATTTAGGGTAGGAAAAGGTGAGGAATATTCATAGATGAGTAGGTAAATCACGGAAGATTTGAAGGAAGATAATCAGGAGAGTTACACTGGTGTAATCTTCAAAGCAAACAAAGAGAACCTTCAAACCACATGGTTTGAGTGATCTTGCTCTACGCAGAATACGCTGAAGGGAAATAGTCCTGGTTTGACAAGGTACAGGATGTGCTGAAGCAGCCTAACACACTGAGATGACAAATTTAGGCTAAATATCAGAAGTTAACGATAAAATCAGTTGGGCAGAAGTGCAGACACTGAAAAGAGGCAGATGAAACCACAAGATCTGCAGCTATGCAAGAACCAATAAGGTACACGGGACATGAATCAGGACATGGTCCCACAAATGTAAGGGACCCTTTTCTGGATCACCCAGGCAGATGTTCTATTTTTCCCTATTCATTGATAGACCAAGCTTCCTTCCGTTGAAGCCAGTGGGAATTTTGCCAGTGACTTCCAAGGGAGCAGCAGCCCTATGATTTGGCTGTGTACAATTTCAATTAAAAAGTCTATGAATCACATCATTCTGCCCTTGGCAGCTGAGAGATGAAGACAGCGGGATAGGAAAAGAGCAGCTCAAGCAAGTGGAAATATTTTTTCTATTAATTTTTTTCTTTTTTCTTTTTTTAAGGAAGATACTCAGCATAAACTTTCCCCTTTTTTTCCTGCTGTTCTGTTACTAATAATGCTCTGGTGTGATTAATGTGGATTGCTAACATCTTGTTTACTTTTCACTATCTACAGGTTCGATCCTGCAAGATTTATTCACCACTGGTAAAACTCATTCCTGTACAGAAGAAGTTGTCTTGGTCAGGGGTCATTCAAGCCCTCACAGCCCAATTTTGACAGTTAATTAGGTCTCGGGCTAATGGCACACCCTTGTGAACAGGGCACGGGAAAGCTTCTCAGAGGTACTTCTGTGAGCTTCAGTGATGCCAGTAGAGCCGACAAATTGTTCAGATTGGAAACAGACCTCTGCCCTTACACTGCCTCTGTGTCATGAGCACCCAGCTGGTTTGAAACATACCATTGCACATGCACACCTATGTTATAGGCTGTGTGTACTGGAGTACATTCTACCAAAAATAAGCCATCCTGAGAAAGCAACTGCATTTACACAAGGAATCTTCATAGGCAATATTTTCCGAAAGAATGTCAGAAGGTCACAGGATAGTGCCAGTGGGTAAAGACTGAAGTTCAGGTGGCCTTGGCTCAGCTCCAGGCTTCCTAAATGCCCAAGGGCAAGTCATAAGGAAGGTGCCAATGTAGGTCAGTAGGCAGATGACCCTGCTGATTCGATTAACACTACATTCAAAGCTGAAAGAAACCATAAAAAACCCAAACCCACCCCTAACAAACACAAAAAGCAGAAGGCTAAAGGAAAAGGGTACTGGAGTACTGACTGAACATAAGTGAGCATGGATGGGGTGTGCCTGTCTGATCAGTCAGTGGACGAGCATTCCTGTGGGCTCAGGGATGCTGCTTCACAAGCCAAACCTGGCTCACTTCCACCAGCATCTCAGATGCTCAAGGCACTTGGGTGTTGGGCTCACACAGATTTCAGTGGGATTTGAGTGCATAAAGCAAGAAGCATTTTGGAGGATCTGGGCTTCAAATCCTGTACTGTAAAACAGAGATATTTGCATTTTCTCATTTTTCATACTGTCAGTTTTGATCTGTAAGACCTTTAGAGTACTTTCGTGCCTTGTGCATGTGTTTAGCACAGCAAGGCTGCAGCCCCTGCAAATGATCTGTAAACATAAAACAAACATACTACTCGTAAAAACAGGATACATGTTTTTATAGTGAATGAGTATTGACCTTGAAATAAAACTTCCCTAAGAAGCTTTCTGAAGCTAATTCAGAAGCAGTAGCTTGCTAGCTTCAGTAAGTACCACCAAATGACTCCAAATGTATCTAGGGTCAATGCCAGCTCGGTTGACTCAAACATACCACAAAGATAATTTTCAAAAGTGTTTTTCTAGAGATAAAATAATACTCCTGCCTCTTTCTCCCACTAGCATCCATATTCCATAGCACTGTGATCTTGTTATTAAGTAGTAAATTAATGGAGGTATTACGATAAGTCTTCCTCTTGTGAGAAGGAAAGCATCAGAGCAGCAGCAAGTCTTGACATGAGTGAAACCCACTGATCCAAATCTGAACCAAGAGAATGTGAGATAAAACAACGAGTGCAAGAATAACCAACAACCTATTTTGGCAGAGAAGTATTTGTTGTTTTTTCCTTTTATGAAGGCATCAAGTCATGAAGAGGAGACTAAAACTCTTCCACTCTATAAATCCTTTTATCCACAAGGTCTTCTTCATGTGTGTGCCATGTGTCCCCTGGTAGTCTTCCTATTTAATACCCATAATCCATGCTCTTTTTCTATAACACCCATAATCCTTTGATACTGCATGGAGCAGAGTTCAGAAGCTTTGCAAGCTGAGACATTTTTAAGTGATTTATACAGTGAAGTAGAATTTCCTCTGCCCACCTGCAAAAGCTGAAGCATTTCTATGATTATAGCTCATTTTTAAAAGTTTCCATTCATGTAGGTTTCTTTTATTAAAAAAAGAAGCATATTAAAGAGATTCATATATATGTCTGCTATTTAAATCTTCAACAGGTCTCAGAGTGTGCTACTTGGAAGAACAAATTTTATTTCATTTGAAACAATCTGCTTGCTACACACTATTGTTTTAGCTGTAAATTGTTTTGTTACACTATAAACAAACAGAATATAGGAAAGGAAAATATCAATTACACATGCAGAATTTTTCCTCTAATAGCATCACCACACACACTTGTTTTTATTGTAGAACGAAGTAGCAATCTGTTCATTTTCATTAGCAATGTCACACTCTTTAACAGCTATTAAAATCACTTCTTGAGGATCAAATTAGAGCAATCAAATGCCAAAAAAAAAAAAAAAGGCGAAACCCTTCTCATACAAAAAAATTCTTTAAAGTTCCTCAGTCTAGACATGGAATAGCAGGACAGTTGCAAACATTTTCATATCCCATTGCTTACTGCCTGAGCCATGCTGTCCCTTGTTAACTGAAAAGAAGCTGCAATTAATCAAAAGAATACATTTCAGGGAATATTCCGTTTAGAATAAAAAGAGAAATTATTAGCAGTGTCATAAAATTGCAGCTGGTAACTTAAATGTCTGCAAAGATTGCAGACAAAGAAGCAACACAAATCTCTAAATTAAACACAAATAAAAGGCCTTGTGGAAAATCAAGAGAAGTGCCCCTATGCTTAAAATAAAACGTATGGAATAGGATGTTGAAGGAACTAGCAAAAGCAGCAACCATGGAAGAAAAATTATTACAAGGGTACATAAACACTAGTTAGAAGAGTAGCATGGCCTTCTTCCATCTTGGAAGGCTGTTATGTTACTAAAAGGCAGCAGTAAAAGATCAGAGCATTGTTAATCAGCATGAAAGGAGAAGATCAGCCAAGAATAGCAAAAAATAAATATATTTTTAATGGCTACTAAAAATCACAGGTCTTCTGGCCAAGCAGGGAGTCTGGGATGTCTGGTTACCTCACTCTAGCAGGAGACACGGAAATTGAATTTACCCTTTGGTGCTTACACAGGGGAGGCCAGTTTTAGCAACACCTGAGGTACATTGGAGCAGGCAGCATGGGGAAGCCTGGATGGCTTCTTTGTCTGCCCTCTTGGTGCTGGATTTGGGAGGCAACGGCTTCATCTGTTTGTACAGAGCAGCCAAATAACCCCGACACGCTGTGGCACAGAAATACCATTCATAACAATAGTCTCTGTCCGCAAAGCCTAAATTCCACCTATGTTTAATATAGTAGGTAGTATTTCTTACAATATATATCATTTTCTACATAGTTCCTATGCAGCAAATACCAGCTTACATGTTTCCAGCTGGGACTAGACCTTTCAACGTACTTAGACAATAGAAAACACTGGAAATTTTAACTGCTGGGAAGACTGTCGTGGAGTTCAGTGAACGAGCAATATGAAAAGCTACACATCAGTGTCCCATTAAATGTAAGCCTCACAGTTCAATGGTGTACCTGCTAAAGGAGCAGGACGTGGAGTTGCTGTGTTAAATAAAATATTATCTATCCTATCCTCCTGGAGGAGGATCTCACTACTAGAGTTTTGATATCCCCTGTGGTCTTTCAGGAGCTGTCAGATATCTCTCCAGTGAAGCTTCAGGCCAGACTTATACCCAAACACCATCTTGCTAAACACTTTTGGCAGGAGGGAGTACAAAATGAGATCAGACAGCTAGCTCAAAGGTATTGGGTATTGTTCACATACTAAAGAGAATTGTTCTGCATGTTGTGACTTTCCGCACTCATTTTCTAATGCAGAAGTGGATCCACCTTTCACAGGAGTTTCCGAAGCAAAACAAAGTTAAAAGGCTTATTTCATAGGAATATTCAGTAAAAATAATGAAGTAACTTACACCACCTACAAGCTATTGCTTCTATGGGACTTACTGCTGTACATATGACAGTGGCCGAGGCGTTGCACAGAGCTGATGACACCCTACTTCAGGGAAACTGAAGACTGAAAAATAAAAAGCATCTAAAATATGATACTTTGGGTGAATCATATGCCAACAAACTGTCTCACCCGAGGGTCATTTAATATGTAATTTCAGAGCAGATATATTTTTCCTAATGCTATTAACAGATCGCTCAGACTGCAAATACAATTCCTTTTTTTGCTCAGACATTTTCCCAGCTGAAATATAACACTGATAGAAGCCTGGGTGTTATTTTAGGATGTCTCTAATGTTTTTGGTTTTATCTTGCACTGCTTGTTAAATTTGTTTGGCTCCCATTTAAACATCTGTGGAAAATACAAGTGGATTTACATTTCAATAAGAAATTTTCATTGATTGTTTTTTCTCCTGAATGAAATCTCTCCTCCTATTTTCATGTTTTCATGGGAGGAACTCCAGTTTTCTTCTGCAAATCCTTATTTTTGTTTGGTTGTTTCTGAAACCTTTAAATTACCTCTTATTCTTTTACTGGTTGGGAGAAAGGAGTACGGATCCCTCCACTCATGTCATATTTTGGCCGTTCATTCTTAGCTGGATCTCAAAATTATAAAGATTGTATGCTGAAGTAATATATTGAGATATGTTTTACTCAGGTAGCAATTACTGAGACAGCTTTGGATTTTTAAAACTCCATCTGTTGTTCAAGCATAAAACTCAGAGGTAGTGATTGTATTGATCTTTGTGAAATGCAGCATACTCTAACCAAAGACAGCTCAACAAAGCAACATTTTAAGACCCATGGTACATTTCAGCTGAGGTTCAGGGTCTGAATCTGAAAATTAATCAAAGCCAAGAATAATGTTCCATTTATTTCCTTGGCTTTATTTCTCATTTAGATTAAAAAGAAAGAAAACACAGAAGTGCTTTAAAACTCACAAATCAAATATAGTCAGAACTCCAGAGTATAATCCCACAGGTTCAAATTCAGGAACTAGAGCTTTAATTTTCAAATGCACAGGCTTTATATTTGACAGTGTACATAAGATGTTCCAATCTAGCACTTTACTGGATTATTTTATCTTATTTTTTACCTTAAATTAATATAAACCATGGGACAAATGCTCAGGCCTGAAACAAACAGTGTGGTCACAAAATATTAAAATCAGAATAAGTCTTTTCAGGAGTACTTTGGCAATTTCTGTTAGATGTCATATAGGCTACAAGGATCTGCTACATATAATATTGCTTTAATTCATAGCACCAGCAACAGGCTACTCTGACTGTTCTAATTTCAGTTCAGTTTTGATGAATTTTCAAAGGAGTAAATGGGGAGCTGCCATGTGCTTTTGATGATAGCATACTGTCTGCTTTTCAGATTTCTTTATTTCCTATAATTTGAAAACACAGACAAGATTTCAATGTTTTCACATCATGGACATAGTACAGACATTTTAAAAAGTATGCTAGATCTATGGGAAAATAAACCTTTACCTTCTTGCTGTTCTGCTGCTTTAAAGACTGTTGCCCAAGTTATTCTGATTGTTTGACTTATAAATTAAGGTCCAGATCTACAACACCTAGTAAATTAATGCAGCACTGCTAACCAAGTCAAGTTCATTTATGTGAGTCCAGATCTGAATCCCCTGTTGCCTTTGGGTATGTCTTCTGCAGTAAGCAATTTCCCCAAACGGTTTAATCACTTTGGAGTATTAGGATACTTTTGCACTCTATTAATGAGATTAGCTTTATTAGATTTATCTAAAGTTTCAAAAGATGAGGTCATTTTAAATTACTAAAGCAATAAAATCGAGGATGTTTAAAAAAAAAAAAAGAAAAATCCTAGCAAGTTTGCCAGCATTGTAAATTAAAAAAGAAGCAGTCAGAAATGGCAAGAAATTCAATGTGGATGAGGCAGGTTATGACTGGGAAATATGGAAAGTTATTTGTCCAACTGCATAATGGCTTAATAAAAATATGTACTTTACACAGTGCAAGCTACTATACCACTATTTATACTTGTAAAAACAATCTCCTTTTATCTCTCCAGGCTGTGGAACATCTGGTAAGCAGCTTCCACTCCACTCTACATTCTTTGTTGCCCACTAAAACTTTAAGGTTTGAGGAAAACCCATTACCCAACTTGCCCCTAAAAAGTAAATATTTTAAGAGATCCACCAAAATGTCTGAGGATAAATCACTTATTTATGGACATGCTATTAACTTTATAGTTCAAGCCAGTTCTGCCTCAAAGGTTCTGCATCTGATGGTGGGAAACCTGTTTTTCATGGCAGATGGGTGGGAGGAAGGATAGCCCTTCTCAGAAGGAGCACTTTCAACAACTTTTGAGAACTGATCTGTACAATGCAACTCAATCAGATGTAGTAAGTAGAGCTGAAGACTGGGCTTCTCAAAAGTATTTCTACCATAACTGTTGCTGGAGGGTTTTTTCTCACAACTATCTTCTTTCTAGCTCTTCTTTTTTTCTTTCTCTCATTGAAAAACTCAACACTCAAGTTCTAAAACATTTCCTCTTTGACCTGTCACATTAGTGTCCCTCGGGGTGATAATACTTTTCCCCATGACCCTCAGCTGGTGGTGCTTCCTTCAGCTTCTCTCTGCTCATACCTATGGGTAACACCAGGAGAGAGATGGGGCAGCTGTGAAGATGAGCTTGCAGGTCAGATTCAGAGTGTCTCTTTTGGAGCTTAGCCTTATCTTGTTAAAGAGTGGATGGCACAGGAGTGGAAAAGTATTGTCCAGCCTGTTCTAAATTAAACCTACAGATTTAGTGCAGCTACATAAACCCCCAATATTTTTATGTTCCCTTTGCTCCAGAGCAGCAAGCTTTGAAACACCCAAGTGTTCACACAGTTTGACATTCGCTCAGCTTACCCCCAGCTCACCAAGGGTGGCTGGATGCCATGAGATGGCAGGAGAAAGAGACAGCTCTGCTTCAGCTTTGCCCTCCAGGCACTCTGCCTCGCTGTCACTTGGTCTCAGTCCTCACCTTGCTCAGCAGGATCTGAGATCAGTGAGCTCAGTGACCCGGCTTGAGCAGCACAACACTCAGCCATGCTTGTGCCCAGCCCTTCCAGAGAAGCCATATCAAGGACCATATAAGGGACCTCAATGGCTTTGGGTGCTTCCCCCTTCATAAACTTGTAGGGCAGGGTCTGGCTTCACACCAGAGCCAGTCTTTAGTGATAGCCTGGCAAAAATCTGTATGAGGGCAATTGTTCTGACAGGAAAGGAGCTGAGAGACTAACCGTGTGGTTTTGTCTTAGGAACCTGGGCAGGGTAGGCCAAGTGAAGGTATGGTGCTAAGGATGAAAGGCATTGGAGTTACATCATTTCTAGACATTGCAAAGGGACACTGAAGCATGAATCTGAAAAGGTTTGCTTCAAATCAGCCTTGAAAGCATATGCACAGGTTCTAAATTGAGCTCTTATGGCTGTAGATTTTGTTATACTGGCACTTCCCGCCCCTGGCTTTGTTTAATGGTACCCACATGTGCAGTACTAGGGAGCCCCAGACATAAGGCATGCACATTTACTGCTTCACCCCAGCCCTGCAAAATGTCTGACAGGTGGGATTGCTGAAGGGCCGTATATCCTGGTGGTACTGAATGAAGACTAGGAGGGAGATGCTCTGGGTCAACAGGAAGGTACGAGGCGTGGGAAGGAGGTTTCACTTGTTTTAACAACTTGGTGGGATTGTCTGGAGGGAGCCCATGATGCCAAAAGGAAGGTACAGCACTCTCCCAGGACCATCCTCCATTCCCCTACCGCCATCTCGACTGCCTCCTCCTTCCTGACTTTGAAGAGGAGAAAGGAAGAAGATCCCTCTCTTGTTCTTCTCATGAAACAAAACTCTCCCTCTTCCTCCTGCCCTGCACTGTGGATGAAAAGAGAGGACGAACCCACAACATCCCCTCCCCTGGGGCTCCTAGGCAGGGTAAGGAGGCACTGCTGGCATGGGTTTCATTGTTTAACTTTAGACACAGAGGGTTGCATTTTTGTCCTTAGTTTTAGCCTGTTTCTTTTTAAGAGAAAATACTGGATAAAAGTAATTGCTTAGGGCAAAAAAAAGACAGTGGGCTTTGAGTTTCATTCAATTTATTAGTCCAAGCTGACTTGTGGTATAATTGTAATTGTGCAAGCTATCTGTTTAAATGTCCAGCTTGCTCCAGTTCTGTGACTCCTTCTCCTCAGTGTAACCTGTAGCTGTACAGAAAGGGTATGAGTCTTAGCACTTGGAGTAGACAAGGAAAAGTATTACTGCTAAGTCCACAGGTTTTGTTATTTGAAGGGTGGGGTGGTTTTAATCTGCCGATGCTGCTCTTAAAAAGTTCTCCTTTGCTATTATTACTTCTAAATGACCTATTGGAATCCAAATGTGAAAACACAGAAAAAATTAGCCAAGAATGGCAGCAACAGGAAAGCACTAGCAGAGACATAACAATTTACCTGTAAGAAACAACCAAAACATCAGAAAATGGGATCCAGCTAAATAAATAAAGTGAAGCATTAGCTTAAGTTTAGCCTGCAACAGTCCAACAGACCTAGAAAAAGGACTCTTGGTTTGTTAGCATAGCTACTGGGAAAGCAGCAGGTCCTGGCTGGGGGGAGCTGGGATGCTCTGCCTCCTTCAGGAGCCAGGGTGGAGTTGGCTTCTCAGCAGCACTCATGTCCCTTCCCAAATCTCCAGGACAGCTCTCTATTAACATCAGTGGTGGTTTTTCAGGCATCTCTTTATTTGCAGACCCCCTAAAACATTACACTGGAGAGACAGAATACATGATGCTGCTTTAAATCCTATTGCCACTAGGCTTGTTTTTCTTAGTTACCATTCACTGGCCTTTTTTTGTAGTCCACAGACAGTCCAGAGGTGGAAAAGCACTGCCCTTGGACCCTCACTTGTGGCAGCAAGGGAAGGCAGAGACAGTCCCAATCCTGAGAAAACATACATCCACCACAAGCAAAAATCCAGAGTGGGCAAAGGTTCACAGAAAATCCTTTGAGAACTTGCTAAGCCCCTGCCCAAGAAGGTGTTAGGACTGCCCGAGGTGTAGCGTTGGCTGCTTTTGTGCCAGGAGGCACTCTTAGGAAGATCAACAAGATGGTAGAGTCTATCAGAAATTCCAGAAGATGCCATACAAGGAGCCCTGTTTCTTCTGGTACCAAACTTATATGAGGCCAGAGGCTGAAAAAACTTGTTCAAGAAATAAACCTGCTCTCTTCTGATGACAGGGACATGGCCAATTCTGCTCTGCTTCAGCCCCTCTTGAAACAGAAGACATTTCATAACCTGTATGTACGTGGCATAACAAAGTACCCAGACACTACAAGTGAGAAAAGGGTACGTTGCTCTTGAATTCAATGAAATTGAATTCACTGTTTTCAAAGAAAGCAGCAGCCACCCTCTTCAAAGCAGAAATATCTCACCAAGTGCCCACAAGGATGGTCTGATGAGGAGAGAGAGGGCTTTGTGATTTCAGGATCAGGCCCTTTGGGAACGAATAAAATAGAAGGTTGTGTTATGTTGATAATATTCTTCTGTACATTTCAGTCTCCATAATGCTCTGGACACAAAGCATTTAATTTAATTAGGGATAGAACAAGAAGGGCATGTTATGGTTTTGGTTTTGAAGAACTACATTAGTCAGGTTGTGATTTGCACAACCGAAATCAGGGATGGTTTAAATCCAGGTTCCATTTTTAGCCAAACCACCAAAGTCCAGAGGGGATAGAGGGCCCAGATAAAAGGTTTTGAGTTTAATCTCATGTCTATAATGTCCAAAAAGGAGTGGTTTGGGTTTGAATTTTGCAAAACCTCATCACTCAGGTTTTGCAAAAAGAAAAACAACTTGGGGTTAGTTTAGATGTCATTCCATTTTATCTGAATCATTGAACCGGGGGCAGGGGGGAGAATGGGGTTGGTTAAAGGCTCCATTTATGCCCCATCTCCAGCTTTAACAGCATTATTGTGATTTTTCTTGTGATTTTTCAGGAGACAAAGAAAAACAGCCCAAAAATTTTGATTATGAAGTCAGTTTAGGACTCAGTTTTTCTATATGCTAAGCAATTCTGCAAGGTATTAAGCTAACACAGCTGCCAGCACCTTTACAAGATGTTGAGAGCACATGGTATTTTGTAGGTGACTGAGCCACTGGCACTTTACAGGTCAGGCCCTTGACTGGCAGAGCTGTCACCATGCTTCTGAAGCTTAATAGTCAAGGATCTGCTTCACTGAACCAAATTTCACTGTTGTAATCAAGCATATAAGTCCCATTCATGAAGCTAGTCAACTTGGGTGGAAGTAATTGAAATGCTAAAATGTTGGAGATTTAGGAACTCAGATGACATTTGAAACTGAGAATTCGTATTCTCTGAGCTGAAAGGTTAACACTGTCCAGTACAGGACATATGTTGGGAATTATTAGAAAAAGAACATCTGATTCACAGTTACAAAACAACTCATTTAAACATTGCTATTCATAGCATAATTCAGTAATGTTGTGTTAGTCTTTCTTCTTCCTCTGGCTCTGTGTTGATTTTTCTCAAATGCAAATTCATATATAAAGCAAGTTGCTGACATTTTCAGAACTCAATCCTAATTGTGTCCTCTAGAAAAATTTTCCCTCCCTGTTTCTGATTGCTCTATTTTTAGCAAACGAAAAAACAAGATATATATAAAAATTTATATTTATTTAAACATAAGCATTGTCAGTGTTACTAAGCTGTTAAATTTAGGTACTCCTTTAATTTGGAGTTGAACAAATGTTAGTACAAGGTTCATTGAAGGTACCGCCTTTGCTCAAACCAAAGATAGAGCAGTTCTGTAGTCAACAATTACATGTCTGTAGAGTGCTACTGGATAGATGAGTGAGAAGATATTAATGAATGGTAAAATATTTCCATCACCTATTTACTAGCATTCGATCACTAGATCCCTCTTTCTGTACTGCTACATATAAACCTTTCTTTCAGACTCAAGCCCTGCCTCTTAATTTTCCCCAAATGACTCCTTCTTCTCCATATTTCAAGACTTGATGATTAATGCACAGACTGTGTAGTAGAGCTGGGCCAGTGGAGACATCTACTCTCCAAAATTTCCTGTCCAACCTCCTCAATGCATCCAGGTTTTTGAAATGTTGGGGTCTGTAAAGGAGCACTCTGGAAGACAGAGCAGATTAGAAGCACCTGTGCTCATTGTTGTCTTATTCATTCTTGGTTACTGTTAATGACTAGATAATACATTAATCAATTTTATTGTGAATTGTCTTATCCATGTTCTGACTTCTCCGTCTCTGTTGTTTAAACATTCTTTTCTTCTTTGTCTGTTTTGTCTTTTCTTTCCTTGCTTTCATTTTTCTTTTTCACTTTCTCACCTGACTTCAGACTATGCCCTTTTCCCTCCATACCTTACCACAGTTCCCCCATACCCTTTCTCTCTCTTCCCATCCATATATCCTTAATATCAAGTGCCCGTCTCACCCCCTTCACATGGACTCATGACCATTACACCATTGCACTGTTGTGACAGTAAATTAAGGAGTTGCATGCCCCATCACAGACAAGTGAAGGATTATGGCTCCCAAGCTTTCTGTAGTTGTTTCCCACACCACATTCATCCTTACAATCCTCAGCTGTGTACTGGCAAAGTTTTTCACTTAGAACTGTCCTGAACAAAGACTGGTAAGCAGTAGTATGATTTCACAGTTTGTGCATATGTCCAGATATGTGTCTGAAAAAGAAACATAACCATATATCTTTCCTAAGTGCAAAATAGCATTTTATGTTGCAGTTGTAAGCTCTACAAGTACCTTGGCTTTGCTATGAATGCACTCCTACCAGATGTGTACCTAGCCTCTAAACTGCACCTCTGAGAGTAACAGGTTATTAGGCACCCTACATAGATCCTACTGAGACCTTACAATTCCTGTTGATGTTGCCTTTCAAATACACAGGGAGCCTCACACCGCCTGTCTGAATGTGGCATTGTTTGTTGCTAAATCCTTTGTTGTTATCTGTGCTGTGCAATAAGGTCTAAAGGTGAAGCAGACAAACTCTAAAGAGTTGCTCTTGCTGCCCTGTGGTCAGCTTCTGCTCCAGCAATTATTCTTTTATCAGGAAAAAAATGAACATTTTTCTTGGCAGTATGTGGTTCCCTGTTGTCCTCAGGCCCTAGACCTTATTCCTTTCCTAACAGAAGGAGGTTAAGAGCTAATTTTAATTGGGGGGAGAGGGGATCAAAAGTGCCCTTTTTACAAGGGCCTGTAATGACAGGACCAGGGGTAACGGGTTTAAATTGAAAGTGGGGAGGTTTAGATTAGATATCAGGAAGAAATTCTTCACAGAGAGGGTGGTGAGGCACTGGAACAGGTTGCCCAGAGAAGCTGTGGATGCCCCATCCCTGGAAGTGTTCAAGGCCAGGCTGGATGAGGCTTTGAGCAACCTGGTCTAGTGGAAGGTGTCCCTGCCCATGGCAGGGGGGTTGGAACTAGATGGTCTTTAAGGTCCCTTCCAATATGTACAAACCATTCTGTGATTCTATGACAGACACTTTACAAAAATCATTCTCAAAGAGAGGATTTCTCAGATAAACAAAACCAGAACTGGGCTGTGATAACAGTAAACTCCTCCCCCTCTCAACATTGTGAGAACTGAAAAAACACTCATGAGACATGGCTTCGTCTCAGTGCATAGATAAAAGCATGAAACCTTTTAGTCCTGTGCATGCCGGGGCTGTATGTATGTAATGGGCTCTCTCGCTGAACAAGAAGAGGATGCTGATGAATGCCAGGTGATGTGCACTAGTGGCAATGGAGAAGTAGGAGATCACATGGAGGCAACCAGTGTTTTAAATCTGAAAACTGTAATACCTACTGTGGGGAAAATGCTCCTTTGTAATTCCCAAAACAGACCTGATGTTTACATATTCTGGCATAACTAACTTACACATCATGAACACTAACCTGGATTTTTCCAATTCCCTACCCAAGCAGCACAAGCTTCTTTTTACTGACAGCAAAATAAAAAAACCAGAAGTCAGGGGAGATGCTGAAGATTGCCTAAGGCCAGAAGTAAATCCCAGGTTTCAGGGCTCTCACTTTGTTCCCTGCACACAATTTTACCCTTCCAGAACTCAGTTCAACAAATATCAGTGGGAAAATGATAGTGGCAAGAAGGGCATCGCAATTCTGCAGGCCTATTCAAAAAACATTTCGATCTTATCACAGTAATGAGGAATACATGAGAGATTTGTTGGAAAAAAGGTCAAATGGAGCTTTAAGTTGGAGGGGTGTTAGTTTGGCAAATTTTGTCACAAAGGGTTGTGGGAATTATTTTTTCTGCCTTTAACTAAGGAAATTAAATGCAAACAACTCTCCTTTATAACTCATTTGAGATTTTTAAGCTCCGAGAACTCAAGAATTTCATTACTAACATTCCCACAGCAACTGTAACTTGTCCATACTGCACATGTATATGGCACCATAAAAACTAACACTCCAGACAGTAATAGAAAATTTCTGAACAATACTTTTGTACTGTGGCAGTTATTGCAGAAATTAAAATGCTGATTTTCATCATACACGTTGTATCAAAATGTCAGCCAGAAAGCTGAATTAACATTGGATAGACTTCACTTAACCATTAAGGCACTCTCTCAACTTCCTGGGAGAAGTTCCCTTAACCTCCATCATCCTTAAAAGAACCTTCTCCAACTTCAGCCATGAACCCTCTCCACCCTCACCCACCTTCACACAGTCCTTGGCTATGTCCACTACTATCAGCCGCGAGATGCAGACAGCTGTAGTTTTGCTGCATGCGTGGGAGGATGCAAAAGACTGGTAGCACACCCTCTGGGATTCACATCAACCCCGTTTTACAGTAACACAAGAACAGGCCAAACCAGACACATCACATTGGCCAACTCTTCGGTCCTACCTGCAGATTTGAGGTGTTTGATCATTCTGCTACTTGAAAAATGAAGTTTCCCCACAGGGCTACGAGGTGAATTCCTCTCTGTTGTGCACAAATCCACCATTCAGGGCGGTTAATCACAGTGGAAGCAGAGCTTTGATAGTTTTTTTCACTTGGTCTTAAGGTTACGTTTGGCCATCAGGCAGGAAGTCTTGTTCAGTGTATCTGCATTAAAAAAATACGAATAAACCTTCTGTGCAATGTGTAGTGTATGATGAGTGAGCCGTCGTGATAATGTCTTTTACCTCTGCAATAGCAGCTGAGCTAGTGGAAGCCAAGCTGAGTCAGGAAAATGTTGGCTTTATCTTTGTGTCTGTCCAAGAAGCACCATCTGGCATCCACAGCTGGAGAAATGGTGCAGTTTGTCTTGGTATCACCGTCTGCCATCTGGAGACAGAACAACCACATAACGTGTTGTGGTGATCACCTTCCTTGAGTTGAGCAGGGGTATTTGCAGGAATGAAGAGTGTGAACAGCACATAGATCCCAACCAGCCATGAAGGAAACTTGGTGCTGGAGCACACAACTAGCAGCTGTCAGGAAGCATGCTTTTCCTGCACTCATTCCCACTATTTTTGCTCGTCCTTTCTGAAACATCTCTGTGCCCTTTTGTTCTCCTGCTCCCTCCAGCACTGCTCCCAGGATGGGTTTTGCTAAGCGTCTGGCTCACTCCTCCAAAAACAGTTCCCACCAGCTAAAACAGGCAGGCCACTGGCAGTCAGGACCACAGGCAAAGCAAACCAAAGAGGTGTCTCCCATTCACAGCCCACCTCCCTGTTCTGGCCTGCCGATGGGAGAGGGAGCTACGGATGAGGAGATTGCTGTACAGTCTGAGCAGGTCATGGGGACAAGGGAACTGGTAATTTGAAGGCAAGCTTCAGATACTGGCTAGGGAGGAAGTGGAAAGATGAAAATATGGGAGACACTTGTTCTCCTCTGTTTTTGGCAGTTGCGGGGCTGTCGTTGGCTCAGAGCACGGTACATGACTGGCACAAAAAGCTATTTGGAGGAACAAGGGAAAGGGAACACTGTATATTTCACATACAATTTGACCCACGATAATCAAATTTGTTAATAATAACCAGCAAATAGCTGAGCGGTAATGAAATGATACAGAACATGTTCTGTGGAAATTTCTAGACAGCACCAAAACTCCCATGCTGAGTTCTGTAAAACACTGCCCTGTTAAGGAGTAAAGAAGCCATTTGAAAAACAGCCTTCCCATTCTTCTATTGGTCAGATGCAGCAGATGGATTCAGTTATGGCAAAATCAACAGAATGAGGAAAGGAATTAAAAGTAATCAGGTAGCTGAGCCCTAATATATCCAAGCAATAGACTCACGGCAGCAGAAGAGGACATTGCCAGTGATGGGGAGATGAACAGGAAAAGTGTTTGAGGGAGCGGGAGAAGGAGGAGGGGAATTTGTGGGAGAGAAACAGCAAAGCAGAGCTAGAGACAGACTTCCAGTCCTGGGGTTTCCCCACGCAGCTCTTGTCAATGCCATGGCACAGGCACAGTATAGCTGCTCATACTGGGGAGTGAGCTTCTTACCTGGCCACAGCCATGAGATTATGCAGATTCCCCTGACAAACTCTGCCTTGCATGGTACTGGGCAGGTGAACACCTTGAGTCTGAAGGTACATCTATACACAGAGACTTAACTGGAATATAGAGAAATTTTGAGAAAAACAAGTCCACTGAAGCCAAATAAAGACTGTTAGGAGTGACAAGTAGCATGCTAGTATGATTTTTCTATCAGATAAAACAAAGTCAAGCTCCATGAACTGGCACTCAGTGATTCTTTTATATATATATATATATGGTACTCCATGACCCACATGATGGAGAAGGTCAGAACAAATTATCAAAACAGTGCCTGCTGGTCATACAGTTTATGAATCTCTGAATTTGTATTTGAAAGTACGGCCCCTTCTCATGTCCAGCAAGATCCACAGTGGCTCCAGCAGCACTTCAATGGTGAGCCAAGTGGGAGCCACACAAGGAGAGTAAAGTCATGAAGAACCAGGCAGTGGGGCTATTGCAATCACTTTTTATGCTACTATTTAGGAAAAATCCTAAAGATTTCCCAGTATTTGTTCCCGTATATAAAAAAAAATAGCTACAAGATCCAGGTCTCAGGATGGGGATGAGTATCCAGGCCTGCACGGGAAGGTTCTGCTCTGCAGCTGGTCATTTCGCACTGCTTATCTCCCAGCCACCACACAGTTTTGTCAGCACAGTGCTGCTTCCTGACTAGCACACTCCATGAATCTTCTCTACTGTCGGTGCATCATGCAGAGAGGATTTTGTTTATATACACACACGCATGTGGGACACACACAGCTCCCTGGAGCTGCATTCATTGTGACCTGTTCATTGACCTTTTCCCTTCACTGGCTTTGATCAGATAGAGAGGTTTTTGTTGAGGACTTGCTTTATACGCAAAGTAGATTTCGGGCAGTGTGATAAGGAGAAACTAGTGGGATGCTAGCTGAACAAACAAACAAACAAGCAAACTAACCTCAAACCACTTCTAAAAATTGAATTTTGCTGTCACATGATTCTATTTTGGCTTCTGTTTACAACATTTAATGATAACCACACTGGTGGCTGACCTTGAAGGGCCTGGCTGCAAATCCCCCTCTTTAACTTTGCTGTCTTCCTCCAGGTCATCCCATAATCCTCTTTTCTCTCCTTCATATTTTCCCACGTAGATCATTGCGTTAGGAACTGTAATATTTAAAATTGTAAACACTGAATTGTTTGCCTGCCTGCCTTGGAAACACCGCAGCCACACCACCCGCGTGCACATTCATCTGCTGCCCTTCCATTTCTTTCAAGCCACTTCCGAAGCTGCGTGCCGGTTGTCCTCGACGTGGGTTACGGAGACCGTGCCCTGACCAAGGGAAGGGTGCCCTTGGCACAACTCGGCCAGTACACATGTGAGTGGGGCCCCAGCAATGCCCCAGCCCCAGGAGGGGTTTCAGGCAGGGCTGGTGCCTGCTCAGCCATGGGATACAAACCATAGCTAATTAGGCTCATTCATTCCAGCCCACAGGGAGCCAGTTGTTTTTAAAGGGAATTGCGTAGATCCCAGTCCTACACGGAGTGGCTGTGGCCCTGGCTGGGGTCATTTGGGGTGTCAGTAGGGATACGGTTGCACTTCACTGTCCCTGACCATGGCAGGGGTGTTGGAACTAGATGATCTTTAAGGTCCCTTCCAACCCAAACCATTCTATGATTCTATGATTCACAAATGTGTCCCAGAATAACCCAAATGGAGAAGGGGGCTGCGGGAAAGCCCGTCCCCCCATCCCAGGCACCCCTGTCGCACCAGAAAAAGCCTTGGCAAGACAGAGGAAGCTTGAGATCCCACCTGCTTGTTGCTGGCTTGTATTTTTGTTGCATTTGAGAGTCCTGGTAAGAAATTAGTTAAGTTTATTACACAAGGTAATGTGAAAAAAAAAAAAGTAAAGGTTCCTTCCCCATACACGCGTCTGTCATTCTCTCTGAGGTGAGTAGGTGTTATGATGTGCTGTCTTCCTTCACATTGTTATATTTTTGTACAATAACATGCTCAAAAGTCTCCTAAGTTCCACTTAAATATAAACAGCAAATTAGATCTACCCAGACACAACTGTCCTCATGCCTTCAAACAAATTTGCAGTTAGAAACTAAACTGGGGAACATAGAGTGACCTTGAAATTTTACATTACACTTCTGAAAAACCTGTGACTGCCCAGCTTTCTACAAATTATTTGTCTGAAATTTAATTCTCGAGTTATCATACAATGAAAGATGAAGAATGGAGAAGAAGTGTAAGGGAAAACCTGACCGATACTTCACTATGTGCTGTGCAGTGACCACTCTGTCAGCCAAGAAGGCTGGCTTCCAGGTAAGGCTTCTGACCTGTAAGAGGTTATATCACTGACAGGGATATTTACTCTGGGCTAAAATGCTGGCATAAGAAGTCTTATAGCTCACACTTAAAAGCAATAGCTCTGAGAAGGGCAGGTACCAGAAAGTGTTTTTTTAAAAATCTCTCTTATATTCCTAATACTTGCGCAATGACCATATCCTGAAAGGGGTGGATTTTCTGTCTCTCTCAGGCCTGATTGATTTAGATCAGAATAGTTATTTGGTTTTCAAGAAAGAGTTATTGTTCCCATGTGCAGCGATTTTTATATGGCCAACAAAGCTTTGTGATGTTTCTAGCATATGGCGTGAGTGCATTTACTTGACAGCTCACTTTATATTTAGTCCAGAAGCTTGGGTTAGAAGTGAGAAAACACAAGCAGTGATTAGAAAGTCCTTAGCTCTCACCTGGCTCTTCTCACTGACTCCCTGTGTGGCTTGGGATGCCGGGCTACAGCAATTTTTACAAACAGTCTCTGAGCAGGACTGCCAGGTTTCTGGCTAGTGCGAGACACTGTAGGCTTTCTCCTTACATTGCTGTAAAAGATCAAATGGGTTTTTTTTCTCCTGAAGTGTTCACCTAACAACTTAACCACCTGAAAGTTACTGGACATAAATGTCTATATCAGTTTCCCCATTTCTAAATGTGGCATGCTAATATTAATCTGCTTCATCAACATGGACCTAGAATCAGTTATTTAAAAGCTGTACAAACCTTTGATGTTCACTTTGAACCAGTTCATGCTCAGTCTCTCTTATTTCAATACAGAATTAAAGTCAGGTTGAACTGGGATGTACATGTGCTGTATAGCATAAGGAGCCCTTCCTTTACTGGCAATCCAGAATGGTCTGATTTCAGCCAAGTTCTAATGGCAATTGATTGAAGTGTTTACTGCAAGTCCAACAAGTCCCAGCTGCAAGACTCCTTGTGCAAATGTGAGGGCTGACCATTGCCACTTACAACACGTGGCCTTTGTAGAGGATTTCTGGACAGCTGGCAAACCACGAGCTCGATATCCAGCCAAAGTGACCGGGCAGTAGGGAATTGCTAAAATCTGTGATCTATCACCAAAGCTTATAGAGCTGGCAGGGGTAGAATAACCCCTGATCGTACCTGCAAAAGGAAATTCTTCCAGCATAAGCTATCTCGAGTAAAGCCACATTCTGGTGATTGCTTTGGATGACTTTGCACACACAAATCACAGGCATTCGCTTTTTTTCAACCATTGTTGCTCTAATGCGTCTAGAGAAAATGGCAGGGTTATGAATGAGCTGCCCAGCTTCCTTACAGCAGAGCATTAAGTGTCCAGACTGAGAGAATTTCAGAAAAATGTGTCATAAAAACAAACTGCGACTCACAGGTGAACAGCCAAACAGAAGCGTTGGCTGCTCTCAGGTACCTCAGGCCCTCTGCAAGGCCTTCTCTAGGTTCTTGCCTGTCAGTGCTGAGGTGAAGAATGTTTTGTTGTGCTTCCACCATTGTCATCCTGTGCCCCAAACGGGAGGTGTATGGGGAGGTCTCTGGGGCTGAGTTCTCCTTACAATTCATTGTGCTGTACTCTGTTCCTTGACCGGGATTTTTGGTGGGCCTGTGATGAATGGAAGTCATCTCCCTCATCTGTGTCATCACATGAATTTTACACTTTCCACAGAGAAGATATTAAAGCAAATTTAAGCAGTAAACCTCTATATGAGGACAATCAGTCATATAACGTTGCATAAGGACCAATGCCAGATTGATCATGATGACAAGCAGCTCTTTTAGCAAGTATTGTCCTCTTACAGGCTGCCTACTGTTGTGTTCCTAAAATTTCTAGGATCTCCTTAAATCAATCCGACATGGGTGCCTCACAAGCAATTTCCAGTTTCTGAGTAAAATTTTCAGAAGCACCTTTGTTACTAAGACCTGTTGACTTTGAATGGTACTTAGAGATCAAACACATGGTCAGGTTACTCAAACTTGGCCAGCCAGGAGTTACCAGAGGCTGTGCATAAGCTGATTGTAAATGTCTGTATGCATACAAATGCAATGTAATTGGACCTAGTTTAAACCTCTCATATTATGAGGTAAGTTCAGAGCTGCCACAGACTGAAAGCAGACACGTAGAGAGCTATTGCAGTTTAGCAGACACGTGGTAACCTGCTATGCTGCAGGAGTTGGGTGGTTGATCTGGGCTTTTAGGTTCTCAAATCCCTTTCAAAAATGGAAATTAAGCACTTAAAAAAATTCCACAAGTCTCCCTTGTATGCTGACAGCCTAAACTCAGCTTTGTGACTGTCACATAGCTTTGGAGACATTTTTAGAGATGGCTGCTACCAATAATTGTAGCACTTGAGGGGAAAAGACAACAAAAAACTTTCAAAAATAGAAAGTACCTCTGACAAAGTTTCTCCTTCCCCCAGCTGAAGAGACTATTGGACCTTGCAACTTAGAATGATTTCTGACACCCATGCAGAACACAACAATTTCCCTCAAATAGTCACAGTGAGGAGATAACTTGGTAGTGGAAAACTGAATTACCATGTACTTAGCTTTTTTTTCAGAGACGTCTCTAATGAACTTATCATGTAATTTCCATAATAAAGTGTGTAATTATTCCTCTTTTTTATTGTGGAGATTTAATATTGAGTAGTAGCCTCAGGTCTATTGCTAAACCACATGCTACAGTAAAGCTGTTGTTTTGTTTGACTTTAATTCTTAGACCTAACAAAAGGACACCCTGGCAGAGCTTGTTTAAAGTGGAAAATTGGCTACATCCCTTGAAGCTCAAAGAAAAGATAATTTATTATACAGTCTTCTCAATGTCTTCATAAGCATTGTCCATTTCTGGAAAACCATGTCAATAAATCGGCCACTAATTGTTGTTTGAAGGTCAAGCTAAAGGTTTTGTTTTTCTTGCAGTTGACTTCCGTAGGTGAAGAAACATTTGGCTTCATGGCTAGACATTCTTGGAACTAAATTTCCACCAATTCTTATGCTACTGAATGTCAAATATTTCTGCCTTTGAAACTGTCACATCATTCTGAGGAGCTAAATCTAATTGCCACCTCTTTGAAATATTTCTTTGAGCATTTCTGTGGCTTTTTAATTTTTGTCTGTATTCTTTCATTTTCTGCCTTTGGCACTTCTGTTTTGTTGGTTTTTTTTCTCAGGGAGGGGTGGGGTGAGGATGGTGGTTTTGGTTCCAAAGACCTTTCTGAATCTAAGTGCCATGTTAGGAGCCAGGCTGTAAACAAACATTTCAAGTGAAGCTCACTGCTTTGCGCTGACTTCCTTAACACTTTAGAAAAGGGTCTCACCTGCCCCATTGGGCTGACAGGGCGAAGATGGGTTGCTGGGTGGAGAGGCAGTTGCGAGAGTTTGCTTCACAAATGCAACAGTCTGCATAGGAATAGATGTAGTGGACAGCTGGAGGGAGACAAAGCATTAACAAGTATTGATGAGAGGGATACAAAGGAGAGAGTAACCCTGGAAAGCTGTCTGGCTGAGGTTTGACTGGCTCTAGCTGTAGGCCCTGGGAGTGCTGTGGGAAGGGCTATCCAAGAAAGGCAAGAGGCCACCAACGGGAGTCTAGCAGGCAAGGTCACCTGGAGTCTGGATGCCTTGAAAAGGAGCAAAGGTAATTACAAGGGTGCAACTCCTCCTTGGTTTCATCTCATACAAGGAGCTGCTGGAGGGAACTGCTGTATGTAGGGCATCATCACAGTTTCCTTCCCATTGTGCAGGTTGAGTTATTGTATCCCACTTGGTACCAGTCCCAAGGCACTGGCTGTGCCAACATGCACGAAGGTCTGGCTATGCAGCCCATTGCTTTGGTCCCCATGGTGAGTCAGAGTGGAAGGCTGCCACATCGCCACCAGCACAGTGTGCGTTGCAGCATCCTTTCTGCTATGGCCACTAAGGGTCATCTCACCTACTCTTAGATGCCAATAGATATCTATCTACACCTGGACTAATTGTGTAAATTCACTCTAAGGTTGATGGGGAGAAGCAGACACGTCTAACATGCAGTTCACCTTTTCCTAAGGCAGACATCTTAAACAGGGCAGATGAATTGCTCTCCCAGCATAGCTATTTCTTTTCTTTGACTATAAAGGAAGTAAGCTCCGTAGAACTCTAACGTTTAATTTAGATGAATGCACTCTGCATATCTCTAAGAACTAGTTCTCTTTTTACAATGTCAACATGGGCAACATTTATTCGATTTTTGCTTCTTTCTACTATTTGTTGCTTTGCAGACCACTAGCTCTTTTTCATATTTTAATCTCTTTGCCTTTTTTATATGTGAGATGCCTGATGGCTGTTTCTTTTCTGCTGCCTTGTTAATTTACCAGATACCAGCAACATGATTAGGTGCCAGTTCCATCACAAAATATTCACTCTGAATTCACTGACTGAGCAAAAAGTAGATCTTCTGGTGTTCTTTTGGCCACCCACCCTAGGTGAGACTTCTTAGGTCCAGAGTGTGGCAGTTGCACAGTGTTTTAGAAGCAGAGAGAAAGTCTACATCTTTTCCTGAAGAACTAGTCTTCCAGCTGAGAGAAGCAATCAAAATAGCAGGGACCATGCAGTAGTTTGGAAACAGATTATTTCAGAACAGAACTGAATTTTGGACAGGAGTGTTTGGATGTGTTGGATGGAAAAGCAAATCTGGCTCCATTCTTCTAAGTAAGGGAATTAAACCTTTGCACATAGACAGGAGAAAAGACTAAAATGAAAGAAAGAGAATTAAGAATATAAGAAATGAGTGAGGACAGTTTGGGGATGGTGTCTATAAATCACTCTCATCTGCTCTGCTACAGCCAGACCCAATTTTAGAAACGCCTGATGATGCCCTCCTGCCTCATGTTGCCTCTCCTCACAGGCATCTCATGGTGTCATGGTGTTGCCCCTGCCCACATCACGGAGGAGAGAGCCTGGCCTCTAACAGCAGCAGAGGTGAAGGAGTGGGAGAGAAGGACTGCATGCATGTGAAAGAACTGTTCAGCTCTGTTCAGAGGGGAGGGGTTTGTACCCTGCTGAGATCTAGAAAAACAAGTGGAAATTGTAGCCATAAGTTTAGAATAAATAAAATATTTAAAAAAAAAAAAAAAGTTCAGCAGTTCTAAGGAGAAAATAATATTCGATTAAAAGACAAAACATGTATGGGGTAACATTTTCATTTCCTGTTCATGATGAAGGTATTACTGATATTATTTAAGCTGTGTTGAAGACATATAACGAGAGTCTAAGCAGATATAAATGTTCTTTTGGAATGTTATTTATAGTTCCTTGGTACCCAATGCCAAACATTAATAAGGTTTATGAGAAACCAGTGGAGACTGTAAATTGTTAGACTTTAATTTAAATCATGTTTCTGACTCCATTTGGTTCCTACACATTGATCTGACATTCAGAGATAAATCTGATAAAATTCTCCAAGTTGGAGAGGGATTTGTTTTCTGTCAGTGGGAATCTAACTATTAGAAAGACAAGGAGTGAGGTTATTGGGAACAAAGCCACAGGCAGTAATATACCACACTTGAATACTTCTTTTTTATTTATTTAAATGTTACAGTATTTGATAAATTGCTTATGCAGCCATTTAACTGACTCTTCTGGAAAGTGTTTATTTGCAGTCACCTCAATGTCAGCAGTGAAATGAGCTGGGACTGAAATTTCATTAAGAAAGTCATATTTCATTATTATGGCCCCAGCGATCATCACTCTGTATACATTAAGTACAAAACCTATCGAATGTTTAAATAATAATGCAACCATGGCAAAAAATGGGCATGAGCCAGACAGGATATTCATTGTTAATGTACTGGCCATACCAACAGCTTGGGCTCTTGTGGGACCAAGAGCTGAGAGAGAATGTGGGCCTTAAACTTTAAATTTCCTTTGATTTGCCCATGTCAAATTGCAGCCTTAATTTCCTTCAGTACAAAAAAACCCCAAACTTTAGGTACCTGCTCTGTGCCAAAGTGAGCCCTCTTGCTGTAAAATATGAAGGTGGCCAAAAAGGCAGAGAAGACTTACAAGGATCCTGGTTAGGTTGTCTCCTCTGAATGCTTCCCCAGGGACAGAAGGTGGTTTCCCTTTTGTTAAAAGTAAGGTTACAGAGGTGGGTCATTCCCCATCCCCTGGACAACCACAGGGTCCAAGCCAGAGGCTGGTACCCTCCTGCTTTTGAAACTCCCACCATTTTAGACCAGGTAAATTCAGCCTTTACCCAAACTGCACTGTAATGCATGTCTACAAACCAGTTTGCCCCAGTTCAGCTAAAACAGCTTCAGCATTTCTTCCCCCATACCACAAGTCTACAAGGGACATGATTCAGAGCCTGTGAAGCCAACAGGGAGATGGAAAGACAGACACCTGAAGCAGGTGAGAATCCACAGCACAAAGCTGGAGGCAGGGTAAGGCCCTTCTAGGAGGGATATTTTGCCCAGTCTTTCACCTTAGTTTTTCTTCCCATCACATACCTTGTCACCTAAATGGTCTGGTGCACTCCAAATGTCACACACTGACTCAAAAGCAAGCTGCAGTATTTGCACCTGACTGTGTTATGAAAGGTAACTATGGGTTTAGAAGTCTCATTCTGAGGAAATAATATTTGGAAATAACAGCCTGTTAAGAATCAGGACATGGAACACTTTTATGGCTCCTTGTGCCTTAGAGAGATTAATGATATGTAGAGTTTTATTCCTGTTTTCTGTCAGTCAGAAAAGTCTTCAAGGAAAATAGGCATACAGAAATGAACACAATTCAGACACAGTAAAATAAATCATAGAAGGTAGGGTTATATCGGGGGTTTTATTTGTGCCTTTGAATATAGCAGGATGGACCAAATGAAAATCAGAATATCACAGGAAAATGGGACCAAAGAGAGAGAAGCAGCCCTTCGACAGCTTATCTACACCTTCCCTCCCAACAGTGTGATTCAAACCCTGCAGAAGTCGATGTGTGTCATGGGCTTTGATGGCTTTAACTCAGCTCCTCAGTGTTTTACAGTCCCTTTGGAGCAAGAGAAATCTAGCTTGCCTCCTTCCATACACCAAATAAAGTTTCCAAAATGGCACCTCTGCCTTGCTGACTACACTCTTTTCTTTTTTAATTGTACATGTGTATCCCTGAGAAACTTCACTCCAAATTCAGGATAAACTCATGTTTCCTCTGCTTGCCAGAAGAAAATGAAAAGTAAAGCCCCATCAATTTTATTGCTCATAATTGTGGATAAAATGCAATATATTTGGCTCATATAAATTTGCTAGCAAATTATATTCAATAAAACCCTGGTGAGCAATTTAAAAGCATAAATCCCCCCATGCTGAAAAAAAGCTCATAAATTATACAAGAAAAAGGAGTGATTTCATCAAAGAGCCAAGCTTTGCCCATGGAATGTTTCAATAGTACTGGATTTATAGTTTTCTGGGAGACGATTTATGATCTCTAATTTTCTGCAATAAAAAGCTCAGCGGGGATTCTCTGAATGAAATATCTTTTAACAAAGAAATAAATAAAAAAATCCATCTGAGAGTGAATGCAGACAATGCCATTCTTGGAGCGCTGCCCCTTTTGCGTTCCTGTTCCAAAATTAATCATGGAAGACCCTAATAAAGATTACATAGTGAGAAAGGAAAGGAAGACCATTAGACTTTGAAATAAATGCATTGCACAGTTGGAGAGGGCATTTTTAGCAATAAATTCACCTGTGATACTTCATAGCCATTGTCTTTAAATAAGAATCAAATAATCAGACTGGTTTAAAGGAAAGGTTAAACATTTCCAAAACACACAGGGATGATTACATGATATAAATAACCTAGAGGGGGAGGTTGTCTGTGAAGCCTGTGCACGGACAGGACATAATCACAGCTAGATGCAGAGAGATTCACTCACTTCCCCTAATTTTAGGGCTCTGATTCACGGTCCTTGCCAAATTTAGTGGTGGTGGCTGAAGAGGTCGTGGTTCCCACGGGCCATCGGTCACCAGGCACCATGAATGCATGTGCCGCAGGTCACAGGCCAGGGCGCTAAGGTGAAGTGAGAATGACAAGATTGAAGTTCATATGCCAGGCTGTGAATTATGATATCTGAGGAGGAGACTTCATGTCTCTTTCACTGCTAAAGGGATGGGATAGAAAAAAATCTTCAATCACCTTTTAAAAACTCCCACATAAATCACCAAGGTTGTGACCAAGAACTCCTGCTTTGAGAATCTGCTACTGGGTGGTAAGAGAGAGAAGATAATGGGCTGGATGGACTTTTGCTGTAGTACACCATGGTTGTTTCTCAAGAAGTTATTATTCTTATTTTATTGATAAGAAGCTGAGGCATATAAAGACGTAAAGACCTGTGTGAATGATAAGACAAGCAGAGTGACAATACTGGGATCTGAGGGCATTATCCTACACATCAGATTGAGGACTGTTTTCCCTCCCTACGGTACTAGTCGTCCATACACAGTCCATGATCCTAGTACACAAGGAGAGGGATAGCTGGCAGGATAAGTGGGAGCAGTGAAAGTACCTACTGCGGGGGTCAGCAACAAGCACTCAAAATCTCTCACTGTCCCTCCAGACTTCCAGATTTTGAGAAATAGACAAAGGGTGAAGATGCAGTTTAAGTAAATTTCCCATTTCCATCCATTGGATTTTCTCTGCTTATTTCTCCTGTGTGAGGGCTCTAATCTAGGCCCCCAAGCTTTCAACTTCCATGGCAAAATACGCAGACAGCTAAGGGCTGATCCCAGCAAGCCTGTAGACAAAAGGACTCTATCGCCTTTGCTACTTATTAGATTGAGCACTCGCCTAAACCCACGTAGTACAAATGAAACAAAAAGGCTCAAAGCTTTTTTGTTTTGACAGCAAACAATGGGCAGAAAAGGTCAGTGAAGATTTGACTGACCAGTCTTTTTCTTACCAAGTTTTATAATGAACAAGAAGTGCTGAAAATAACCTTGGTTCAACTAACTCTTCCTTATGTGTCACAGCAGAGTCAGTTGACAGAGCTACAGGGAAAAGGGGTAAGAAAACTGCAGCGAAAAGGAAGGTTTTTCAATAAATTAATTTAAACTCGCATTGCAGCTCTGGAAGGCTCCCAGCTAAGAGTGGTGAGGCAGAACAGCTGGCTGAAAGGAAGCGTGTCTTTGCAAAGGTAATTTGTATGTATTAAGCATGCAAGATTTGCTATCTATCATCTATCCCTGTTCCAAAACACTTTACAAGCACTGGGCATTTTGCCCATGTCTGTCCAGCAGGACCTGGGAGTACTTCCTAGCTCCTCTGCCTAGGTATTCATGCCAGCTACATCCAGCGTTATGTTGGAAGCAGATCCAGCTACAGGCTGGTCACTTCCATCCCGTGGAATGGAAACTACGACTTATGGCCCAGGAGGTAACTGCAGTGGGCCCTGCCGCTCCCCTAATCTGGACAGAGTGTATGTGCCTGGAGCTAACTTATCCCATACTCTTGCAACATTTGTGGCTGAAGCAGGCCAGGAGAAGGCATTCATCAACACCTCAATCATTGTCCCCTAGGAAAAAAAAAAAATAGACTGCAGCTTGATCATTCACTGCTTTTACAGAGTTGGTTGTTTGGTTTGAGGTTTTTTTTCCCCCTGAGGATCTGGACTGCATTTCTGATTGATCAAGAATGCAGATTAAAATTTCTTTTTTTTTGCAGGTATAATTGTTCTAGTTATCTACAGATGTTCTAGTAAATATAGATATAGCTTCATCCACTATTGATAGTAGAAGAGACCTTAGAGAATGTATACGTGTAGCCATATATTAACATGTCTACTTGGCGTCCCAGTGTACCAAAAAAGTAGCATTTTCTTATGCAGACAGTGGTGTCTGGCTTCCATACCAAATAGCAATAACATTTATTTGACATAAGTAGAAACATCCCTACAAAACAACAGCTCCCCACAAAATAAAGGCATTCAAAACTAGAGCTCTGTGATCCGCTCAGTCAGCTGACTAGATTAAATTTCAGAGACAAAATGAAATTTCTTTTTTATATGTCTTGGAGATAATTCTAACTTTTCAGTAAATGAGACTTATCACTGGTGCTGCAGTGTCCTATTGTGTCCCCTGAAGTACATTGACCGGCTGACCTAGGCAGGAGCTGTTCCTGCTTAGGAATAGCTGTTCCTGAAAGGGACTATTAAATACTTCTTCTGTGGATCTGTCCAGAAATTTGACACAACTGGGGGAGAGGAGGGAAAAGCAGGAAAAAAGTGCCATCTCTTAGTTACTTATCTTGATCCACAGAATAGATCCAAACCAATCCTCCGGACTTGCGATACAGAAACTCAGATCAATAAACATGGTAATCATTCATGGCATTGGAAGCCTTACTGCATTAGTACAGGCTCCCAGTGCTCTGCAACAATAAAAATAGGATTTTTGAACAACCCTCCCATTATTAGTGCCTAAAATAGCAGAGCTGGATCCCCAAAATAGTTTATGTTCAGAGAAGCAAAGGAACCCTGCATGAAAGCTTTCCCTTTTTCTTGTTTGGCACAGTCTAACTGACCTACAAGATACCTTGCAGCTACTAAAAAAGGAATCAAGCAAATAAAAAGCTGATTCCTTGAAATGTATAAGAGGACATCCAAGAGGAGACAAAACAACTAGAAGACAAAGGTACAGCAGGCATAAAAGAAGGAATTTGAGCTGGAGAACAGTCCACATATATAGACTGAAAATGGCCAGGGCCATACTGCCTGGGGAGGGGTGCAGCTCAAACAGACAGCCTCACAAGCAGCATGCACAAAATGCAGGGTAACATTTTTGCATGGTATGTTCTAGTAAAGTGAAAGTCATAAACATCCCAGAAACAAGGCTGGAAAGGATCTCAAGAAGTCATTTACTCCATGCTTTTAATCTGAGGCAGGCTAAATACAGCTGAGAGTGATATGTTCAATCTGTTCTTAGAAGTCTTTAATAAAGGTCAAGCCACAGATATACATGGAGAGTAAGGGAAGGAAATTAATTTTAAACATGCTACCTGCCTTGCAAACGACCGGGTTCCCCAAGCTGACCTACATGTTATCTGCAAAACTGCTTTACTGAAGCAATAAGCTATGTCTTTATAGGCAGTTACAACCAGAAGTACTGGGTATTGGGATCAGATCACCAGTCCTAATGCTGGGCACCCTTATTTTCTTAGAGTCAGAAGAGGATGAGGAAGAAGTGGGAAATGGCCCCTTTGAAAAAGAAATCTACTGTTACTGACACAAGAACAAGAGAAATATCTCAGTACGACAATGAGTTGTCAGCTGGATCCTGACAGCTCTTCAATGTACCCGGGAACTTCTCAGAGCCACAGGCCATGGCAATGACCAGCTATGAATCATGAGTTATGATCCTGAAGCCAGCCTCAGCAAAGTCAAGATGTCCCCACATCATGCAGATTTAATGCAAAGGTTATTTTTGTTTGTGATTGTTTCTGAGAGCTGAAGGCACAGGAGGCTCTTCCCAAAATTTGGGAAGGTATGATCCAAGACCCAAATTCCATGCAGTTGACATTCAGCAGCACCCAACTACTAAGGCTTATGAGAATAAAATAAATGGAAGGGAAATGCTCAATAGCAAAAAACAGGTGTTTACGAAATAAGCCATAAATAAGCCAGGGACCTCTGGCCTAAATATCATGGTATACTTACTCTTTTCTCCACTTAATTTCAGACATAAGGCTGAAAATGGCTGAAAAGGAACACAGAGCAAGATGGAATGGTGTATTTTACCAAGGGTCAGTTCTAAGATGCCCCATCGAGTGAATCACTAGAAAGCAAGAAAAAAAATACCTGGAAGGAGTGTGCTAACCTGCCTACATGCCTGCTGGGGCAGTCAGATATCTCACACTGATTCTGGGCTACAGTGAGACAAATTGGTGCTGATAGCCATGCCAAGCCACAGATACCACACTCAATTTGTTAGGGAATAACCCCAGGTCTTTCCAACAAAATATTCACTCCTTCCATATCCTGTCAGTGAGCAATATGGAAAAATTTCTCTTTAATGGGCGAGTGCTGTGTCCTAAAGCAAGACTGGGAAACCATAGCTTGTATTTCGTGCATGAAAGTACTGGAGAATTAGAAACTCAGCTGAACCATGCAGATTGTCTGCTGATGAGGGTAGATGCATATTAAAAAAGCATGGAGGAATTTATTCTTTGAAGTTTACAGCTGTTGCCATTTCAGCCACAAGGCCAAGTTTACAGCCATGACAGCCGAAAAACACAGCACTGAGGAAAGAGATCCAGCTTGCTAATTAAATGACTATTTCCCACCTTCCTGAGGGAGGCTTTTGCTTCCTTCTATTTCAGTGCTTTGTCAGGGCAACAGATGATTTGTTTGGTACCCCAGGACGACAAAATCTCTTCTTGTTCCCCAGGACAGGGTAGCTGGGACAGGAGGAGTGTCTTGGGACAGTTTCTGTGGGTGGGAGGCCAGGCTGTTTTCAGTATGAGTGGGACTGTTAGTCACCCCCTGATGCCTTCCCCCTGCCACACTCCCCATAAAACTACTACCAAAAACATACTTCCCTCCCAGAAGGGTGCTGGTATGGGACTCAGCTAGAGATCAAAGAGCACACTACTGTCCATACTTATTTTCATTTTGGGTTACCTTTTCAGATCCAGCAAAGACTCTGGAGATGTGCTTTTCTTGTTACCTGGATAAAAAGCTTATGCGCTCTAGACGCTGCAATGACACTCCGATGTCATGTATTTAACACAGTCCATTGAACAAAAGATAACAACCTTCCACAACCTTGGTGTTACATCCCTGATTAAACTGAGCTGCTGCCTATTTGTACTTCACCTCAGAACTGTGTGAATTCTTCACTGTTGTTTCAAAATCAATGAAAAAAGATTAAGATCATCCAAGACCAAACTTTAACATCACCACATGGCCCCTGCTCAAATCTTCTGAACAAAACCTTTTTGGAAATATCGTTGAACCTGTAGATTGCTTAGTCTGATCAGAAGAGCACAGGTGTCAGGGCAGGTGTCTCTCTACATTCATCATGCTGTGCGACTCCAAAGTTGATGTTCTAGGGGACATCTGTACATGTGATGGACAAGGAGCTGCCTATTGCATACTTGGCTGGGTAGGGTGTGCTGCAATAGACACAGAGCTACTCCACAATAATTTTAGCAGTGTGCCTTGGCCTAATAACTGTTTATTGCACAAATATTTTGGTTAAGTTTAATAGCAGACTGTAAGGAAAACAATCAGAAAGGAAGAAAAATGGCTTGAACACAGCCAGCCCTGCAGTTAACACAGGACAATGGGAAAGTCATGGGCTCACAGGAGTCTGGTTCAGCTTCCTGCAGGGCCTACTGAACTGGTTGGGAAAAACAGAGCCAGAAGTCTGACAACCGAGAAGCACAAATGAACTCTGGCTGCATCAGCAGGACTCTCTTTTCAGAGCCAGGGAGGTCTTGGGGAGCTGTTCAGGGGCACCAGACCGAGACTTCAGGCACTCACTGCAGTGTCTGCAGAAGCGAGACCTGCCTCAGTTGCCAAAGGGGCAGAGCTTTGGATAACTTGGAGGATGGGGAAGAATGGTTCATTTTACAAATGCTTTTTGGAAAATGAAACAATACTGTAGTTTTGAGAAAGCAGTTTTGACATTTTGTGGGTATCATTTGTCAGACTATCCTTGAGGGAAACTCCACAGGCATCCAAACATGGCTGGAGGTTTTGGCGAAACCTTTCTTCTCTGTACTACACCCCTGGCAACTCTAGGAGAGATGAGACCCAACCTCTTGAATCTCCCCGAGCTGGCCAAGGCTCAGTACCCAAGACGAGGTCAAGACCCAGTTTCCAGCAACAAAGTCTGGTGGGACTATGGAAGTAGAGGCCGCCCTGTGAGCCCCACAGCCCAGCTGGTCCTGGATCCCCCTATTCAGACACTGGCAGTTGGCTCCTCCGTACCTCTTCTGCCAAGAAGAGCATCAGACAGTGCCTGCTGTCTGAGTCAAACTGTTTTCTTCTCTTCTTGTGGGCTTTTGCAGCCCATCAGAGTCCCAGGGGCAGAAGCGTTGCCAGTCCTGCAGCCAGCCTGAGCGGGACAGTGGGCTGGAACAGACGCAGAGGGCAAGCTTACCCCGCCAGGAGAAAGTACTGCCTGCTGGTGCTGAAGAAGGTAACGCCTCATGCCAGGACCTAGCATCTTTTGCTCTACTGCATGTAAGTAAGCTAGGCTAGCATAAGACACCTGAAACAATGTTTAATCTATTAGCATTTTAATTATTTTGCATCACATTTGCAATGGGGTAGCTACGAGGCCCGCTCAGTTCCTGCCTTCCAGCTCCAAGGCAGTAACAAGAAATGCTAATGCATGTCTTCCTTCTGATCATTTGAGTGTATCCCCACAGCGTTGCTTTTCCATGCTGCATTTCAGGACTAGCAGTTGTCCTCTTCCAAACCAGACTGCTTATTTAGATGAAATTTCATTGAGACTTCTGTGGGCATTATAGATGTGCATCAGGAAGAAAGGACACAGCCCTTGCTGGACAAGAGCAAACACTCACTGGCTTATGTATATGAGGACAAGTGACTGCTAGGTCATATTTAATTTATCCTTACCACACTGACCATAATTCTGTCTAACCAGAAGAAAACATTGCATGATAGGGAAAACAGGCAGACCACGAACTAAGTATACACCACAAAATCCAGTACAGCATGTTGAGTAAGCAGATACCGCTGGAAGGAAAGTGCAATACTGTAGGTACTGAAACCCTTCAACTGACATCTGCATTTCTTCATTTCTATCTAAAGGTGTCCTTTAATAGCTGGCTTCATGATCTCATTTTTATTCTTTCAGATGTAAAATGGTGATAACATATATGCAGTTCTCTGAAAGACATTTTTCTCCTGTTCAGAAAATCAAGTATCTCCTTGTTACAGGTGAAATTATGTCCATCTGAGAGATGATTTCTGACCAGCACTGATGGGTTACTTTAGAGAAGTTCATATATGATCATAAAGAAAACTACACTTAGCTGAAGAAAGAATCAGCAGCAAAACAAAAAGGTTTGTCAAACTTAGGTACCTAAGCAGCACCTTGTCCCTTAACAGGGAGCTACTCTTCAAAAGTAATACTAACAAGGGAAGAACTGGCCCATAAGAGTGACAATCTTTTCTGTCCACAATTGCTCATAGAAACTACAGGTCAAAATCTCAGCAGGCAGCTGGATGCCAAGTACCTCATGCTTTAGATGCACAACTTGACAAATATTACAGGGGCTCAATTTTAAGGAGTCCTCTCACATACAAGGCTTTGTTTTGCACATCATAAGCTATTCAGCATCACAAGTCAGATGCTAAGATCTTGGTTAGAAAGCGTAGCTTCCCATAAGCGGTATGCACATCTTCACAACACGAAGCCAGTCTGCTGTTTGTAATGCTTGGCATTCTAACCTCAAGTAAATGCACCAAGTAATCTGCAGGATATGTCTCTGAGCATGCTTACATGGTAATAATGATGTTAAAGTAGAACGGCCGTATGATTTATTATGCCTTGTGAAATAAAGCAAAGCCAACCTCTTCCCACCACGGGAAGTACCATCACAGTAGAAAATGGAAACAAGAATAAATGAAATACCACCCAGGCCTGGTTCAAACATGCAAACTTTCTAACAAAATATCAGAACCAGATGCTGCTAAAGATGAGTGATAATTAAAGAAGATAAATTAAAGAAATGTTTTTCCAGGGAATGACTCTACTGCACACAAATTGTTTCAGCATGGGGAAAAAATATAATAAAATTACTGCTGCTGCCTGTTTTCAAAAGTTTCCATTAATGACTCAAGGCAGGTTCCCTGCTAAATTCCCTCATATCCAGGCTCCCTCTTTGCCTCTGTTGGTTTAATCTCAGTGTGGTTTAGCAGAGTGAGCAGAGGACCGAGCGCCAGGAACTTGATTCCAGCACTGACTCACTGTGTGGGCTCCCTTATGTCATGCTCAGGGCAGGTCAGCCCTGGAAAGCACATCTCTCAAAAGAGTCTTGAGGGGTCCAGAGCCTGACAGTCTCCCCATTCTCCATGTCAGACGCAGAGGTCTCCAGAGGTTTTCCCCTGACTGCCAGCCCAGCAAACCGATCTCCAGCTAAGCTGGTGTAACGCAGTTTTTTTTTCAGTTTGGAGTCTCATCACAAGAAATACGTACACTGGAAGCCAAACTATGCAGACACCTGTGCAAACTCACAGCAGGAAACACTGCTGGAGAGCTGGGGATGAAGGGCGGATTCTGCAGACTCACTAAGACCACCCTGGAGCTTTATATGCCTGTGTACCAACACATCCTAGTCCAGGTAGTTGTTAAGCTTCATCTTAGCTAAACACGAGATGATGTTTAAGCCCCGCAAAGACTTTTAATTTCTTCCCATTTCTTGCATGCAGATAAGTGCCTGTCCAATTGCCATAGGCATTTTCATAGCAAATAAAATAACGTGCTGCACCAGGAAAGGAAAAGAATAAAACGAAACCATGTAAACACATGGCCTAGTTCCCTTTCAACCACGTGTTCCCCAGAGTCATAACCTCTGCAAATGCCTATGAGGAATAACGTGGTTTGCAGCATTGCCTTTAAGGTCAACAAATCTGGCCTGTTTCGGGCTGAACAGGGGCTCAGGCACCAGATCAGGTTCCCCTTACTTAATGAGCTGCCGTGCGGCAAGCGTCTGCACGAGCACGCTTTGCTCGCGGTGAGCGCAAGGTGAAACAGCGCGGTGGCAGTGAGCTCACCCAGGCTCACACCCGGGGCTCCTGCCTCACTTGCCTGAGGGGCTGAGAGGGACGTGTAGGGTGGGTGGGCCACTGCTGTTCGGCGGCCGCGTTCCCACTCACTAAGCCAGGGTAACGCAGCTGCATGTCTCGCCTGCAAACATCAGTGCAAAAGGAGCTTCATGGAGGGCATCAGGTTCACAGCTCTTTCTCCTGGGTGTCAGAGTGAAACCAAGTGGATAAAGGTGCACATGAAGAACAGGCAAGAACAGGGACAGGCCAAGTACACAAAGCTCCATCTGCTATTTGCAGATGTTTTAGGAAAAACTGGGAATTTGTACTCAGTTTGAGACCCCGTACAAGCTAAATCTCTATCCACAGGCCATCGCCTGCCAGCCCAGCTCCGCCACCCACGTGGCAAGGCCAGCTGCAGTCTGCACATTCTCCTTCCCCACCACTGCAGCACAGGCACAAAGGGACGAGGCACAGGTGACAGTAGCTAAGGCTGCTTCCAAAACAGGAACAGTCGTGATCTGCTGGCCAGACTCGTAAAGACCGGTGCTGACCACAGCTCTCATTTCATCCTCTCAAAAGTGCATTTCCTAACACCTTACAGACCTTTGAACTTGAAATCAGGGGTGTTGGTTACACCTGGCGATCTCGCCACAGCCTCTGCTTTAGTCCTGCATGATACCAACACTGTGGGGCATCTGCCCCCAGGTCATGCTGTTCACCTGCCAGACAGACTTCCCTGGAGATGGAAGGAAAGAAAGAAGAAGAAGAAAGAAGAAGAAGAAGAAGAAAGAAGATTACATGAATCTGGGTGTGTAATTTATATGTGAGGGAAAGTTGAAACCAGCGTGATTGGCAAGAATACAATGTTACTAAAAGCCACAGACATGCTAATTGGCGAGTCATTTAAGTAAACCCTATTGATCTTGTAAGTTTGCCAGTTTTCAATTTTCACTTTTGCTTGAAAACAGCTCAGAAAATAAGACTTAACCAGAAACTCATGATCAGTGACTTTTTAATCCAATTTTTTTAGCAAATGTAACTTACGTATCTTGAGGGGTGCTTTTGTTTGATCGAGGGAACAGTTGCAGAAGGCTTGCCTTTACTCACCAAAGCCTCCCCCAGCGTGGGCTGGAGATGCACACTCGGGGCAGGCAAGGCCCTATATGCTTTTCTCCTGCAGCTGCAAACCAGGATATTCTTTTCAATGGTGATCTAGGCTGCCAGCAATCAGTTTTAGGAATAACCACCAGAGGCCCATGACACCTCAGCCTCATCACTGCAGAAGTGGGGGAATCCAAATGGCCAAGTTCAGCTCAGTTTTCTGCAGTTCTTAACCGCACCCAGCACAAGCACTCTGAGCTCCTCGGAAATCTGACTGACATCGTCATCTTGCTGACGGTAAATGAACACGACTGACGTCTAACGGTTGATCAAGGATGAGGTTGGTAAGGCAATTCATGTAAAGGAACACACAAAAAAAAAAAAAAACCAAAGGAAGAAGCTTTTGTCCCTATATCCCATTCCTCCTTTTTTATTTGGGCAGTAGCTAAGGCAAACTTGGCAGAAGTTGCCAAAGCAGGTATCCCTGGTGTCCACCCTGCTCCTCTGCCACAGGTTAGGAAGGCTTCAGCCTCCTTAAAAGAAGCACCATCATCTCCTGGGCAATCCTGAGCTGCTGCATTAGAGGGACAGGCTCCTTCTCCCCCTCAGAGACAGCGTCAGTAAGCAGGCACAGGCCTTCCACATTCTGAAGCAAAATATTTACTTTGCAAGTGCCGAAACAAAATTTGGAAAAGTGAAGAATAATATTTATTTTGACAGTGTTAAATTGCATTATAGTTGAAAGTGAAAATTAGATGCATGCACACACACCAAGGGCATTATCCACTAATCACAGGAACATAAAAGAACTGGAAAATACCCCCCTCCTCTGCCACTAGGAAAGTTGGTCTGGACTAAATTACAGGCAAAATGTATAATTAAGCAAGCTATTATTATCCAGTGTCTTAGCAGATGCTGACCTCGTTTATGGTGATTTGGATAAGAATTCAACTGAGGTTTGATTTCACAGCTGTGTCCATGATGCCTTGGACCTGTTGTACTGCCCCAGAAATTCCCAGCATGTTAGCACTGGTGTCTGAGTGTGGAGCTTATGGTTTCCTATCCTCCTCAGCTGCTGACTGGGGAACTTTTCGTTAGCTTCTTGGAAAGAGAAAATGGTTTTACTGATCTGTCAGCCAGGCTTTATACTTGAAACCTGTGTTTAATTACTTTGAAGAAGCGTTAATATTCCACCAGTACAAAGGGGGAGGGGAGAGCTTTCCACTGCTGTTATTCTCTTATTTTTATTTTTTGCAGGTGTAGGCTTGTGGCTTAGTTACTGAAATAATAATTCTGTTGGAAATATCATTGGCATGAGAGATGAGCTGCCAAAGTGTTCTGGGCTCAGTAATTTGTACATGGAAATGAGGATCCAGGGAACAACATGAACATCAGTGGCCCGAGGAGTTTATGATTAAAACATGATGCTGAGCTTTTATGATTTCTACAGTTAATTAGCAAGATTTATAAGCATCTAACAAAAACCAAGGCTGAATACAGTAATGATCTTTATTTTCCACTCAGAGCAGAAAACTACTGGGTTCTAAAATAGCAGGGAAAGGAAGAGAGGAACAAACACTCTTATCTCTTCATTTGCCCACGATTTAGCCTAATCACTTCTCTCTTTTCCACGGGATGAGTGGATGTCTCTCAGATGGCAAGCATAAAGTGGAAATGGCAATACCTCATTGATTTAATAGGGAAAAGGTTTCCTGCTGTTTCTTTATGGCTTCAGACTAGTCCCAGCTTTGTTTTCCAGCAGCGTGCTGGGGGAATGCAAGATGACTGAAAAAGCCACTTCCACCAACGTATACTTGCTCAAGTCCATTCCCCAAGGGGTGCCAAAGGAAAAGGAAGGGGAAGGGGCGGGGGGGGAAGGTGAGAAGGATGAAGGAATACCAAGCTAGTCTGTAGAGGAATGAAAGGCTTAGTCTGCAGCCAGAGACCCACGAGGGCACCACCGTTCTGGGAGGGCTTCTGTCTGGCAGCACCTGTATGACCTGCCTGGGAAGTTCCTGGTGTGCACAGAGGGCTGTGCATGACTCAAGCCCTTTCCCTA